>NW_004797577.1:333282-335391 GCF_000002075.1 Aplysia californica | reverse complement strand
GGAGAGAGAGAGGGGAGAGAGATAAGGCGGTAGGGGAAAGAGAGGAATGGAGAGAAGTAAGAAGACGTGGAGGGAGAAACAGACAGACGGACAGACATACAAACAGGAAAATCGAAGCTACAAAAAGACCTCGAAAACAGCAGATGTTGCAGTGCAGTGCGCTCAGTACAACTAAATATAAGTAGGCTTAACCAGATTTCTCAACCGGTTTGTTTGAGTCCCAGCACCTCTACACTCTCCCCAGATGTAGCCTAACAAAAGAAGTGTTTGCCTCTCGCCTTTGCTTTGGACTGCTTGCGGCTGGTCGAACCTTGCAAAATTTTGGTTTTTAGAAATCTGGATAACCGGATAATTTCTTCAAAATATACCACCACAGCTGTTCATGGGATCCTGATCCAGAACTTTGAACGCCTGTTTCAACATTTTGAGATTACTTAAGAGGCAGGGCCTCCAAATTTGACGTCTATCTCCCATAGATCCACGCCAAATGGGCGGAGAGCTTTAAAATCTCCACTAGACAACCCAATTTGTTTTTAACCACTGAACTTACGACGCCTATCAAACCCTTAGCGCGCGCTCATATGACCTTATGCAGTTGCGAGCGCCGTAAAACACTTTACAAAAACAAAACAAAAGACCCTTAGCTTCTTTCACTAAATTAGATTACTAGTTTCCAGCTGTTTCTTAGAATGGTCTAAACATTCTTCTGTCAAAGTCTGGACACAATATACTTTCTATGTTTTGTCACTTATAATTAGTCTAAAGCGTCCAAAACCTTCATCTTTGAAGCCACTCGAAATTTCTCGAAGGGACAATGAAGTATGATCTTATCTTGTTTTAGTCTCTGCTTTAGTATCGGGGTTGAGTGCCATACAAATGCCGAGTACTATCATCATCAAACACTTTTATTTAATAAATCGAACAGTTTGATTCCCTCAAAGTGAATGTAGCCAACGTTTGAGGAAAATAATGCTCGCTGTAAAATTTAAATGAACATATAAGATTGGACTGATGGTTGGTTGTTGTTGGGGTTGGGTTTTTTTTCTTTCTCTTATTTTTTATAATCTTGGATAAACTCGCCCCTATAACTACTTTCACAAATATGTATATATATTTCAATTATACTTTTCTGGGCCGTTAGGATCTTGCTCTCTTTTTAACTCGGTTCAAACCAATCTCTTAACGGTATATGGTATATCCGGTTCTTAAGGGAATGGGGGCTTTCCCAGCCCGAGTGGGCGGATTCCTTTGCAGAATTACTCATTCCTGGGGTTGCCGGCACAGAAGTGGGGGAGATACAAAGTGTGCAGTGACACAGCTGCACTTAGGGGGGAATAAACTCTATTCATTCGTTATTTAAACAGTCCTGAAACCAAAGACGAAAGTACCCAAAATTATTCTGTACGAAGTTGGTCTTTTTTCCCGTAGTCCATTTTTTAAAAGTAATCTGAACATGATTTTTTTAAATTTCGTTTATTTATTTATTCTTTTAACGGGAGTGCAATATGCTTCCTGGAAAGTCGAGAATGGTCTTGAGGACAATTCTAGAGTCTGCTGGGATCTAAATTGTTGTAGAGGGCATATATAGCGTGCTGTAGAGCGTGGATATGATATGTGCTATATAAATGCAAATATTACTATTATTATTATTATTATTATTATTATTATTATTATTATTATTATTATCATATTATTAACATCATCATCATCATCATCATCATCATCATCATCATCATCATCATCGTCATCATTATCATTATTATCGTTATCATCATTATTATTTTATTCTGCCGTACCAAGGCAGATTGCCGTGCAAAAATTATTAAGTTTTGCATCTTCGCCTATACCCATTCTGCATCTTGTGTCAAAGGCAGGAAGACGTATCTGCACTACAAATAGGAGATTTCACTATGGCAAACAGACGTATCTGCACTACAAATAGGAGATTTCACTATGGCAAACAGACGTAACTGCACTACAAATAGGAGATTTCACTATGGCAAACAGACGTAACTGAAGGGCCAGTCTCATATTTCCTATGGCAGCGCGACATAACTCAAAATCATAAAAAGTGCAGATACGTCGCTCTGCCTTGGCACGGCAGTATTA
>NW_004797577.1:331104-332116 GCF_000002075.1 Aplysia californica | reverse complement strand
TGGCTTGGGTGATCATGGACCTCCACTTCACTCTGCCTTGCGTTGCAGCGATGGTGTCTGTCGTTCTTGTTGTTCCTAACCATGTTGTCAACCCGTCCAGTATCTTTTCCCTCTGTCTGCCTCAGCCTCTGCCTCTCTTTCCATCAAACTTGCCTGTTGTTACTATACATTATGTCACAAGGCGGTGGAATCAGGCGCTCGTCAAATTTTGGGCATGTGGAGTTATTTATATCCTGTTAAAGTTTGTTCGTTTGTCTATCTTTCCATGAAAAAATACCCATGTATCATGGATAGAAGTTGAGATAGTTGCGATTGAACGAGGTGGGGTCATCGGGTTTCAGAGGAAAAGTTAGCGAGGAAATGGCGACAAACGTTTGGTAATTTCCATAGCTTGAGAGTCCTTAAAAACTGAAAATTTACACTTTTGTGCCTTTAATCAACGTTTTTCAGTAAACTCCACAAAGAAATATGTTTTTAAATGGACATAAAAGGTGTTGAGACAAAAAACAAAAATTCGACAAAAATTGCCAAACCAGCGGGAAATGCCGATAGGCTATCTTCCATTTCATTATTGTGACGAGCGCCCGATTTCACCACAACGCTTCGCTTAAATTATATTAATTATTATTATATTTCCTTCACTTTTCACAAATTCTTTCATCTCTCTCACACTCAGGTGTTCGTCAACAACAGCTTCTTCTGTGACTTCAACCACCGGGTGCCCAAAGAAATGGTGCGCTATGTCTTTGTCACAGGAGACACCAGCCTCTCCAGGGTCTCCTTCGCTGACCAGGTGAGTTAGGTGGTTGGGGTTCAAGCCCGTTCATCAACCTGTCTAGAATCGTACTGGGATCTTAAAAGGCTTCTGTATCACTCATTCCCTCACTTACTCTGGGTCTTTCAGACTTTCTCTCTCTCTCTCTCTCTCTCTCTCTCTCTCTCTCTCTCTCTCTCTCTCTCTCTCTCTCTCTCTCTCTCTCTCTATCTCTCTCATGCTCTTTTTCTATATATC
>NW_004797577.1:329170-331004 GCF_000002075.1 Aplysia californica | reverse complement strand
TATCTGTCTATCTATCTATCTATCTATCTATCTATCTATCTATCTATCTATCTATCTATCTATCTATCTATCTATCTATCTATCTATCTATCGATCTATCTATCTATCTATCTATATATCTATCTATCTATATATCTATCTACCTATCTATCTATCTATCTATCTATCTATCTATCTATCTATCTATCTATCTATCTATCTATCTATCTATCTACACAGCTTTTTGAATCTTTAGTACATATTACGGTCTTCGGTTTAGTTTTACGTCATTGTATTCCCCATTTGTCACACTTTCTGCAACATGTATAATACTATACCTACGAGTAGATTCATCAGGAAAAAAAGTACACTCCCTTAATTTAAGTGCAAAGCCTGGTTTTCTGATAATAATCCGCCCATTGCGAATATAGATTAGCTACTTTTTATGATGTATAATAACAATATAATATTTTCCTTTGTTTCAGTATGCCCCAGTGATCAACAACCCGGTAAGTAGCACTTCAGAGTATTTCTCTTTTATTACTTCTAACGATTTGGTTTCACAAAAATAGTTCACTTTTATTTTCTGCCACTATCTTTCATTCTGCTGGGAAAAAATAAGTACAGGCAACATCAAATGTGCAGCTTCTTCTTTCAAGATGTTCTCGACTGCAACAGAAAGTATGATGCTTTGGGCCTCTATAGCTGTATATTACTGATTTGTTTTCCTTTTAAGTTTACGAAAATGTCTATGGTCTAGATGTTCGTTTTAAAACACCCAGTACTATTGACAGTTGACCTTAAAATGTTAAATACTTCTTATTTCTTATGAGATAATGACTCAATCTCTTTGCTGTTTTTGATACCATAAAGGTTGTGGGGATTATAATATTATCCGAAACAGATTTGTCATAAACTTTAGGTCATTCCGACAATGGTTTCTTTAGTCGATACACACTACAAATGAAAAATGATTTCTCTCTGTTACTGTTAAACTTACCTTCACAACTTCACAATCTACAGGATCCTGGTATTTTTGACCCGGTAATGTTTTACTTTGTTTGCACAATCTATAACCTAAATATAGATCTATATACTCTGTACGGAAAACATGACATGAAAAATCTCTCCACCTACAACACGGACAGATGCATACACTTGGAAGAATAAAGTATAACGTAGCTCTTTGATATAGGAGAAGCCACTTTTTCATGCATCCAAGAGATAAACAAAGAATGCTATGACACGCAATGAAGCTGAATTATGTAAACTTAACATACTGAGAAAAAAACCCAAAATATTTTGCTCCTGTGACATAAAAATGTTCCTGAAAAAGTATCGAAGAGTAAATTTCGATTGACTAAAAGATTGGATGAGGTGATTGTGGTGATGGTGGTGATGGTGGTAATGGTGGTGATGGTGGTGATGGTGGTGATGGTGGTGATGGTGGTGATGGTGGTGATGGTGGTGGTGCTAGTAGTGGAAGAAGAAGAAGACTCACAATGTCTGGATTATGTGGTCTATTCACTTTGTCATACAACTTGCTTGTAGGAAAATTGATGATGATGATGATCATGATGATGTTGATCATGGTGATGATGATGATGATGATGATGGTGGTGATGATATCCATGATACCTGCTTTGCGATATTGTTGTGGGGGTTTTTTTAGTAGTGGTAGCTGTTGTTGCTGTCGTTTTTGTTACACTCTGGTGGTGGTGATGATGGTGGTGGTATATAATGTGGTCAACGGCAGAAATAACAGTAGTCGTGATAGTAACTGTTGTTGTTGTTGTTGTTGTTGTTGTTGTTGTTGTTGTTGTTGTTGTTGTTGTTGTTGTTGTTGTTGTTACTG
>NW_004797577.1:326997-328733 GCF_000002075.1 Aplysia californica | reverse complement strand
TGAATCTGACATTCCACGTTTTTTTCCCTCGTCTATTCCAGCCAGTGCCCTTCACCACGGCCATCCCCGGCGGTATGTACCCTGGACGTATGATCTTCATCAGCGGAGTCCCCAACTTTGGAGCAGACAGGTAGCTTTTCTTTCTTTTTTGTTTTCTTTTCTTTCTTTCGTTCTTTTTTCCTGCTTTTTTTTCTTTCTTTTCTTTCTTTTTTTCTATCTTTTTTTCTTTCTTTTTTACTTTTTTTCTTTCTATCTTTTTTCTTTTTTTTTCTTTTTTTCTTTCTATCTTTTTTCTTTCTTTTTTCTTTTTTTTTTCTTTCTTTCTTTCTTTCTTTCTTGTATGCTTTCTTCCAAGGAGTTGTCCGTCCACAGCAGAATGTAACCACCCAACAACAAGCTCCACTCCTTTCCTCCAGCTGTTTACTATTTCCTGTCACCTCTTCAGCTACACAGAGATCTGCTTTTGGGGCTTGGGATATTTTAAGAGCGTGCTGACGGTTTGTTGTTCTCGGACTTCCTCTGCTTTTCTTTCCCTCTGTCTTTCCACCAACTGTAAGAATATTGAAGAACAAAGTCACTACCTCAGAATTAGATCTACAAAGTTCTCTCTGCACAGTACCTAGTTTTGAGAAAATTGACGTAAAGGATTTTGAGTTTCACATCAGGTCAAGCTTTTTCGAATAAAATTCTCTCAAATATCTTGATAATGACTCTAGATAATCATAGGATTTTGATAAGAGCTTGTAGAACATAATTTGGCTTCTGACCTCATGGTCTTAGTAAGTCGAAACGGCCCTAATGGCCAGATAAAACTTTGTAAGTCTGAGGAAGCGAAATGACTTGGACAACTATGGAAGAAGAACCCGTTTGTTGCTGTTATGTCAAAACCAGCAAACAGTCACCGTAAAATAAACATCTAAGCATTGTATTATAAATGAGAGCTTATTAGTATCATGATTTATTAAGTCTTTATAATTATCTTTCTGTACATACCTTTGCTGGGGATAACAATACCGTCGTCGATTTAAAAAATGTCCGTCTTAGTAAGGTGGACGTTTTAAAACTGTCGTTTGTACAGGTGATAATAGTCCTGGACAGGTGGTCATTAGGGCAGATTCGACTAATTTATATATATATATATATATATATATATATATATATATAAGCGTATTATAACTTAATTGGTTACTTGACTTGGTAATAGGTATCATCTCAGGCGGTGCAATGCCACAGCTGCCCCTCCCTGCTCTCCAAGATCCATAAAAAGAGTTAGCTTGCTGGCTGATCGTGCCAGTCGTCAGCTGGTATCAACGTACTACACATAATATATGGGCAATATTTTTTCGAATTTTCTTCTTCTTTTTTTTTGGTTGGGGGGGGGGGGTTACACCTTTTATGTCCATTTAAAAACACATTTCTGTGTTGATTATACTGAGAGAGAAAAAAAGGTTGATTAAAGGCACCAAAAAATGTGAGTTTTCAGTTTTCAATAACTCTCAAGCTATGGAAGTAACTAAACTTGGGGGGCCATTTTCTCGCTGATTTTACCTTTCAAACCAGGGGACCCCCATCTCTTTACATCGCAAATATCTCGACTTCTATTCAAAATAAATGGATACTTTTTTCACCAAAAGCAAGGTAAATAAACAGGCTTTAGGAGGATACCAATGACTCCATATGCCAATAATTGATGAGCACCTGATTCCACTGCATCATGACACACACACACACACACA
>NW_004797577.1:291374-326134 GCF_000002075.1 Aplysia californica | reverse complement strand
CCCGGACAGTGCCACTGACTGAAATTGTCTTTAGACCATTCCCGAAGGGGGGACGTTAACATGTTCTTATGCACAGTAGAATTGTAAATAGGCTGATTCGTCAATGTCATGCTCATGCTGTACCGGAACAACATAGGGGGAACTGCTGCTTTTTCAGTCCTCATTCTTATTATCGTCCTTTTTCCTCTATTACTTTTGTATGTTTGTCACTCTTTTGTGAACTGCTCTTTCCGGGGTGTCTTGATAGTCGAAGCAGACTTTGTGCTGTTGAGGCTCGAGAGGTGAGCAGAGTAAGTCTGATTCCCTGTTAGGATATCTCTGTTGACATCCACCCCTTGGCGCTCATATGACCTTATGCAGTTAATTGCGAGCGCAGTAATACCTTACTAAACCTAAAGTAAGTGTATGTCTGTTTGTGTGTGTCTGTGTGTAGGTTCAGCGTGAACCTGGTGTGTGGCGGGGACTTTGACGCCTGTGACGTGGCGCTGCACATGGACAACCGCCTCGCCTACGGAAACGGAAACACCGTGGTGCGCACGCACAAACAGGGAGGCAACTGGGGCGCCGAGGAGAGCTTCCAGAATTTCTTCCCGTTCAGCCCCAACGCCCAGTTTGAGATCATGATCCTCGCTGAGCCCTCAGGATACAAGGTAAATAGCTAGAATGTCATCATCATCATCACCATCATCATCATCATCATTATCATCATCACCATCATCACCATCATCATCATCATCATCATCATCATCATCATCATCATCATCATCATCATCAATTCCTTCACCCCTGGCAGGGTATAGGCCACATACAAGCTCCTTCCATTTATCTCTGTCCTGAGCCATCCTTCCTAGCTCGTTTCAAGTGAGCTACATCTCTCTCATGTCCCTTCCCACACATCTCCTCCATGTTTCCCGTGACCTACCCCTGCCTCGTGTACCCTTCTTTGCTCAAATAATAATAATAGATAAGTTTTTACTTTAATGCCCCCACTCATAGATGCATTGATTTGAGGGCTAAACTGCCATACTTGTTGCTGTAGAACACACGCATGGCCACTAAAAACCTTGCAAAGCGATTGTTTTCAAGTAAATATCAATCCTAATTGACAAAACATCAGATCATTGGGAAATGCAGGGGGGGGGGGTGCACGCCCTCCTGAAACCCCCTAGATTATTGTTAAATTTACTATTTTCAAACATCAATAACTCAATAACAATTGATTTGCGGCACAAATGAAGACCATATTCGTGTTTAGCATGCAAAATACTACTGGAAAAGAAGTATATAAAATGTGAACTTGAGACGGGTGCATAAGTTTTTAAAACAACTAATAATATACTAGACCGGGCACTGTCATGGCCGCCACTCTTTGTTCTCTTATCAAAATAAAATACAGACAGAAACAACCGAGGGAAAGAAAAGAAGAAGGGCGTATCCATTGCGCCCTCCAACCTCCCGCGATATCGCTGTGCCAAGAGAAATCAACACATAAATATATTGCAAATTGACGTACAGGGAGATAGGGAGACATGTACTAGACAGTGTCAAAATCTACGATAATTTCAAAGTGATAATTCAATTAGGACGGGGTCATGCGGTTCAACAGTATTCTTTATCATCATTTGACTTGAAACTATGCCAAAGCATGTAGGCTACACTATTCGTGTCATGGCATGATCTCGACTGTTATCAGTAGTATAATATGTCACAGTCTTCCTTATCACACGCACCTGTTTACGAGATATAGGGACGTGTTGCACTTTTGATTCAGTCTGAAGGACCCCACGGCAAAACACACTTTACTATATGACTGAGAAAAAAATGGAGAGAAAAAAAACGTGTTCTCAGCAAAACAAAATGAACGAAACGCAATTTTATAGTACCGTACTAAATATCGAGGGATACTGTAAAAATTCTTTAAAAGAAAAAAGAATAATCAGCACCACAATTTTTGTCATAAGATTTGGAATAGACAGGGTTTTCCGGAAATGCCCAGACTTGGCGTTTACTCTGTTTTACATTGGAAGCCTTCACTTTTACTTTTCATCAAATACAGCGTCGTTTACTGAGTCGATTACACATGCACAGAGGACTATTGCATCTCACCATCTCTTCTTAACACCTGTCGTGCCCAATTAAATTTAATGTGGTGTAGTAGGCAACACAGTTGCTTTGGAATCTTTAAGTCTCGAGTTTGATGCCCGCAGAGTTTTATAATAAATGGGCTTGCTTTTTCTTTGACGTTTTATGGCTCTTTTACGCTGTTTTAGCCATCTCTCTCTCCCTCTCTCTCTCTCTCTCTCTCTCTCTCTCTCTCTCTCTCTCTCTCTCTCTCTCTCTCTATCTATCTATCTATCTCTCTCTCTCCCTCCCTCTCTCTCTCTCTCTCCCTCCCTCTCCCTCTCTCTCTCTCTGTCTCTCTCTCTGTCTCTCTCTCTGTCTCTCTCTGTCTCTCTCTCTCTCTCTCTCCATCACAATAACTACTATCTCTCCGTCTACCCACAGATCGCCGTCAACAACCAACACTTCTGTGAGTTCGCTCACCGCATCCAGCCCGTCCAGCGAGCTGACCACGTACACGTCAGAGGTGACGTCAGACTCACCCAGGTCCGCTTCCAGTGAACTCAACACGTCTGCCAGACAACCTAGATCACCCAACTCAAGAGCAACAACTCTGAATGAACAAACCGCATCTTTTTTTTATATTATTGTAATAATATTTATTATGACATGAATCTAGGAGAGTGTTATAGCTCTCTCTCTCTCGCGCTGCTCTGCAAAAAACCTGTTGCTACAATACTATAATGAAAATATTTATGATCATTTTCTGGAGATGAAGAAAAAATGTCACCGACCACCTCATCGGGAGCTAAGGAGCTAATAGTTATGTTAATTTATTCTGAGACTTTCTACTGGTTTGGGTTGTATGATAGTACAATGAGAATGAGCTTAACTTACGCTCCATGTAAACTGAGCTCAGACCACGAAAAAAATGTGGGAAATCAGTTTACACCTGGATAGCATAATAGTTAATACGTCATTTCATTCCACTGATCATTAACTCTGTATGTGCCACAAGTTATCAGCACTTCATCAAATAGTGTAGAAAAAGGCTCTGATGCATCGGTGCTTGGTACAGAAATATTTTATATAATTTAATATCAATACAGCCCCTGCTATTTCAGCCATTTTCAATTTCTGAAACTGTTCGTACAAATGGTTCCTGTCTTCCATCCTTTGGGTACGGATGTCTTGCTTAAAGCTTTAAAGTGCCATGTAATAATAATACTCCTGACTAGCTCTGCTTTCCCACTGCGCGTTACAAAATGTCTGTGTATCTGCCAAGGTCAAAGTTCAACAATCTATGGTGCTTAATCCCACTACTTCTAATCATTTGCTTGGCATGGTGGGCTTTTTTTGGGTTACTTTTGACTCGTTTATGAAGCATTACTGTCGGTCATTCAGATGTCAATAAAAATGTTCTACACTTTTCCTTTGTGTTTTGATATTCACGTACATGTAAGTGTATCTATCTCAACAACTTAATGTAGTAGTGGTATCGGTAGTGCTTACGAAATATGCTACGGTGATGAGATGTTTTCATATTAATTTCTTTGGATTTGACATCGATGACCACAGAGTAACGTCTATCAGAGGAAGAGATAATTACCTAACTAAAATGGAGAGTTGTTATGTAAGCTGTAGCAAACTTGTTTGAATACGTCGTCAAAAGAATTATTAGAATTTCGCAATTTGTACAAGGTATGCCATAACACAAAAAAAGGCAAACTATTGTAGTAAACAGATTTCTGAAAGTCAGTGAAAGCATAGATACAGATAAAAAGGCATGCGAACATACAATCAGTTTTGAGGAGACAAAAGAAAGAAATATGACCAACACTGCTCCGGGAACAAATATCCTTGCTACGAGTTTCAATCTCGTCTGTGATGTGCTCAATTTAGAATCTGACCAAAACGGAAACTGAATAAAGTTTTCTGAGCCTCACTTGATTTTTCTTTTTTGCATGATACATGTGTGTGCATGTGTGCAAGTGCGTATGTTTTGAGTTTTTTTAGTTTTGCTACAGTATTTCCAACACAAATAAATCACATAAGTGCCAAAGATTAGAAGTGTTAATAATAGAGATAACATGCACAGAAAAGAATGAGGAGAGATAAGGATGACAGAAATTTTATAGGAAAGAAGGAGCAAACCACACCAGAGCATCCGCCAACCACATGTTTGTTCAGTTTTTATGGTTGTCTCTCAAATAAGGATTCATCTTATTGTCACAGTGTGGGTGATTAGCAGGTGCTTTGTGGAGTAGTTAGCTCCTTCTTTGCTATTAAACATCAGTTGTCATTACCTCTCCTCTTTCTTTCCTATCAAACATCAGTTGTCATTACCTCTCCTCTTTCTTTCCTATCAAACATCTATCATCAAAATCTGTCCTCTTTCTTTCCTATCAAACATCTATCATCATATCAATATCTGTCCTCTTTCTTTCCTATCAAACATCTATCATCATATCAATATCTGTCCTCTTTCTTTCCTATCAAACATCTATCATCAATATCTGTCCTCTTTCTTTCCTATCAGACACCTTTTGTCATTAAGTCATTACCTCTCCTCTTTCTTTCTTATCAAACATCTTTCGTCATTATCTGTCCTTCTTTTCTTTGTATGCTACTCTCTAGTGACACCTCTAACTAATCTTTGACACTCATACAGCCTAATTTTGTTGCAAAAGCCATAAAAACTCTTACAAAAACTAAACAAACAAAAAAAACTGTCAAAGTGGCCAGCAAAAAATCAGCACAATAGCAAGAGTATCACAGAAGAGTACAAGTACAAGAAAGATGAATGTTTCATCGTCCTGGCATCTGCAGTCTAGTGATTAAACTATCGGACTCGTACTCATGAATTTGCGGGTTCAGGGGTTCGAGCCTCAGGCCCTACATTGTGTCCTTGGGAAAGGCACTTTACACAAATTTTCTTCACTTCACCCAGGTGGGAATGGGTTTCCAGCCACAGACAGCGAAAGATCTTGTCGGTATGTTTGTGTTTTTTTTAGAACCTATAAAAATGGCAGCTTGCACTGTATGCTTCCCAAGGAATTGAGATTGTTTGAGAATGCCATCAGGTCTGCTGAGTTAATAGATTGTTAAGTGTGCAGAGTGTTCTATTGAGCGGGAATCTGCGTTATACAATGTGAGGCATCGTGGTGAAGTCAGGCGCTCATCAAAATAACTAAATCGGACAAACAGGCATTTTTCCGCCAGTTTAGACATTTTTTATCGAATTTCTACTTTTTGGCTTCACCTCTTTTATGTCTATATATAAACACATTTCCATGACAATGTTATTGGAAAACAATGACAGGCACAAAATACGTCTTTTTTCAGTTTTCAAAGACTCTTCGGCTATTGAAGTAACCAAACTTTGGTGGCCATTTTCTCGCTAATTTACCTCTGAAACCAGGCGACCCTGACCTCCTTCAATTGCAAATACTTCGACTTCTATTCAATATAGATGGATATTTTTTTTTCTACCAAAAGCAAGGCAAAAGAACAGGCTTTAAGATGATATTGTTAACCCCATATCCCCAAAAATTGACGAGCGCCTGATTCCACCATGTTGCAACACAAATGCTATCTATTATCATCCACTGTCCCAACTGTGAGAGCAGGACAGACAAACTGACTGGACAATGTGTTAGGTTAGTTTTAGTAAATGTTTTACGGCACTTGCACCACAATAAGGTCATATAAGTTCCGAAGATTTGAGGTGTTACAAGAGGAGAGTAACAAACACAAAAAAGAAGGAGGAGAGATCAGAACGATAGATGTCTGACAGGAAAGAAAGAGCAAACCACACCAGAGCAGCCGCCAACCATCCACAAGAATGAGTTATGAGAGATTTCACAAGAACAAACAATCAGAACAACCAATATGAGCTATGAAATGATGAGTTACAAAAACTCAAAGCTTTATTCACATGTCATATCTTCCAAGCTTGACAGAGCAAACTGCACTCAATGATTTATTCACATCATGTATAACACTTCCAAGCTTGACAAAGCAAACTACATTATATCTACAACGCTCAAGCACAGGTACAAAAACAAAAATCAATCCCTTCTCAATCTCAAAACACAAATTTGCATATTTGAGATACAGAAAACAGAATTGAAAAATCGGTATGAATAATGAAGTCATGCTTGTTTTTAACTTATCTCTACTTTTACTTTTTCATCCTCTGTTGCCGTTAAGCGTCGAGGGGAGATGCAGTTTTGTATGGTAGGCCAGCTCCGCAGCTCTTTCAGTAGGGATATTGCGATTTCTAAGGGTTTCTTTTAAACACTCAATCCACCTTTTGTGTGGCCTTCCTCTTCCTTTATAGCCTGACTGCTTGGTGTTATAGACTTTTGAGGCTGGCCGGCCAGGTGACATTCGTAATAGGTGGCAAAAGTATTTTATTTATTGTTTTTTAAGTGCCCCAAAATAGAGTATCTCCATTTCTCCAATTACAATAGTTCATTTCTGTCAACCACTAACAAAATCAGTTAACTTCATCTGGCCTTCGTCCCTGGACCACCGCTCCCTTCACTCCCACCACCGTCACTTCCATCAGGGGTTTTGTATTTTGTCGACAGATTCTTCAGCTCTTCCTCCAGTTTCCCGATCTGAGCCTCGGCACCGTCGGACGTTTTGTGGTCGCCGTGACTCATCTGTTTGGACAGTTGCTCAATCTGGGGGGACACGAGTCGGAAGTCAGGAGAATAAGAATTAGAATAATAATGGTAACATCTAAAAAAAAAAATTAATAAAATAATACCGTAACAATAATAATGATACTAACAAGAAGAAGGATAAGAAAAAGAAGAAGAAGAAGAAGAAAAAGAAGAAGAAGAAGAGGAGTAGGAGGAGGACGAGGACGAGGACGAGGACGAGGACGAGAGAAGAAGCTGACAGCACTACATATTTTCTAACATTACCGAGACTAAATGCAAGTTAGCTTGTAGCTAAAACTTGTAACAATTTCTTGTCAAATTACAGCAAACTGAAATTCAGTTTCCAATTTATTGTAATTGTAGAATCATCAGAATTTGCTTACCCGACTGATATCCTTCAACGAGACCTCTCCAGATCCTCTCGCAGCAGCTTTGGGCTGGAAAAGAATATATGTAAACTTTTAACAACTTCAGCGAATATCAGAAAAATATGTACAACAAACTTTATCACCACAGAACAGATTTTGCTGCTTTTTAGTTTTCGTTGTAGAAAGAGTTTTAGAGCAATATACCCCAAATAGGTGATACAAATGCAGAAGATTAAAAAGATGTCACTAAAGAGTTTTTAGTTTTAGTAAAGGTTTTACGGCGCTCGCAAATGCATAAGGTCATATGAGCGCCAGAAGATTAGAGGCGTTACAAGAGAGTAACAAACATTAAAAAGAAGAAGGGGAGATAAGGATGATAGATGTTTCATAGGAAAGAAGAAGCAAACCACACCCATCAACCACCCACTACTAAAGAGTGACACACAAAGAAAAGAAGGAAGAGAGATCAAAACGATAGATGTTTGATAGGAAAAAAGGAGCAAACTACACCAGAGCACCTGCCAACCACCTACTTTTGCTAAGTAAATGAACAAACGAGAA
Organism: Aplysia californica; assembly: GCF_000002075.1. Lineage (NCBI taxonomy): Eukaryota > Metazoa > Mollusca > Gastropoda > Aplysiida > Aplysiidae > Aplysia > Aplysia californica. The sequence goes on along the minus strand of NW_004797577.1, from coordinate 318,471 downwards.
AAAAACTGTAAGAATTTGTCATAAACAAAATAGTTTACATTGAACTGCGTGAATATGAAAAATAAAACCCTTTACAAAGTCCTCTAACTTTCAGTATCGGGGCTCCATTCATCTGTACTTTAGATAAGAGGTACTGCATGCTACCTCAACATTCACTATTTTCTTTTGAAAGTTGAAGAATTATGTACGTGATAGTAAGCACAAGACAAAGAAAGAACATTTGAAATGAAAAAGTGTTAGGAGGAGGAGGAGGATGGGGGGGGAGGCATTCTTACAAGAAAAGCGCAATTTCATCAATTATGATTTTTGTAGCTAGTACTCTCAACTTTTAATCTCAGAAAATCTAAAAGTATGCTTAAGTGAACGACCCTTTCAAGGTATACTATACAGTTTCAATTATATCAAACGCAGTTGCGATGAGTACTAGGTAAAGGTAAACAAGTTTATCAACAACACTAAGCTAGGAGGTACCTGGCTTGGGTCTGGCTTCCAGCCAATGAAGTTAATCACTTCAAATGTCGCTGGGATCCCCTGCTCATTTCCGTACATCTCTGGAGGAGGAGAGAGAGACCATTTTCAATTAAGCTGTCCCCGTAGTTTTATGCACCCCGAATAATTTAGCAAAATTTGATTATTTTTTGCATAATTTCTGATTATTTTCCTTTATCATTCTTGGTTAAAATTAATACAATCGCATAATTTCACATTTTTGGGCTCAGTTCACATAATTTAAGAATTTTTTTTGCATAAAACGATGGGGACAGATAAAAGAACAGCACATGTCAACACGGCAACAGTATCCATCCTAAGACAAAGCGTATGTGAGGCATTGAGGTGAAAGCAGGCACTTGCCAAAATAATGAAATAAAAGATACAGTACAGGCATCTTGCCACCAGTTTGGCAATTTTCATCATATTTTTGGTTTTATGTCTATTTAGAAACACATTTCTGTGTGGATTTTACTGAAAAACATTCTGGATCGATAACAACATAACAACAACTGAAAAACGTTCTGGATCGATAACAACATAACAACAACTGAAAAACGTTCTGGATCGATAACAACATAACAACAACTGAAAAACGTTCTGGATCGATAACAACATAACAACAACTGAAAAATATTCTGGATCGATAACAACATAACAACAACTGAAAAACGTTCTGGATCGATAACAACATAACAACAACTGAAAAACGTTCTGGATCGATAACAACATAACAACAACTGAAAAACGTTCTGGATCGATAACAACATAACAACAACTGAAAAACGTTCTGGATCGATAACAACATAACAACAACTGAAAAACATTCTGGATCGATAACAACATAACAACAACTGAAAAACGTTCTGGATCGATAACAACATAACAACAACTGAAAAACGTTCTGGATCGATAACAACATAACAACAACTGAAAAACGTTCTGGATCGATAACAACATAACAACAACTGAAAAACATTCTGGATCGATAACAACATAACAACAACTGAAAAACGTTCTGGATCGATAACAACATAACAACAACTGAAAAACGTTAATAAAAGGCACAAAAAATGTAAATGTTTTCACGGACTCTCGAGCAACGGAAATCGCCAGACTTTGACAGCCATTTTTTCGCATTTTTACCTCTAAAATCAGGCAACCTCAACGGCCTTCAATTGCAAATACCTCAACTTCTATTCAAGATGGAAGGGTATTTTTTTTTCATCGAAAGCAAGACAAATGAATAAGTTTAAAGATGATACCAATAACTCCCCGTGCCCAAAAACTGACGAGCGCATGATTCCACCGCATCGTGACACATATTTGTTAACCCTGCTGATGCTAAACACGTAGATAAACCTGCACAAGGTCACTGAGAAAAATGTACGGCGGGCCTAGATCTATCTGAGCCATTCACTAGACAGGCACAGTGTGGGTGGTATATTTTCGTATATTTGTGTATTCTTTGTCTTTGTAGGTTGTTTTTGGACGAGTCGGAAACAAGCGTGCTATGTTGTCATGTGGGTGGTGTGAAGCAAATGTGAGAGCAAGAACACACTCCCTTCGAAAGCAGAATTGCGTGTGAGTGAACTGTGTTGCTAGCGCGTGACAGCATTAGTTAGTGGGGTTAGACACCGGCCAGTGGTTAATGTGTGAGGACTAAAAATTCGTAAAAAGAGGATCTATAGACGAAGAAGAATATCCCAGTGACCTGACGTGGTGGAGGTAAGAACCAGCTATCTTGTTACAGTCTTCATCAAAATCAGTGAAATTTTCTCAGCATATAGAAAAGGTCCCACTTAAAAATGTCTTCCAATGAGAATCTCAGTCTCCTTTTCTCATTAAATTGTTCACACTATCAGTCATCAACGTTGACCCACTTTCCTTATTCCCTTTGTATTCCAAACAGAGTCTTTCTATCGATTCATTGTTTCAAGAAGCAACATCCCTGCACTCCGGACATGGCCATTGAAGCTCCGTTGCTCTCTCCAAAATGTCGCCGAGGGTCTTTCTACTGATTGTGCCAGTGCAGATCTGGTTGAACGTTCTTCTGTTCTTTCCTGCAAGGATGCCCGATTTTCCGCTTCCTTTTTTTATTCCCAAAACCATCATCCTCTCCACAGCAGTACAGGCCTCTGCCTCCTTAATTCCTCCTCAATCAGGTGGCGAGAGAGACAGTTAAGGATCTCGACCTTGTCTGGTTGAACCGTGCTGTCAACTGAGGTGGCCTCACCAGCCAGTCTGTCGGCTTACTAAGTTAACTTAAATAATCGTCGAAAAGACACACCTTTATAAACAGCAGCTGCAGCCACCATGGTATCTCGATGTAGTTTTGACTTCCGCGACCAAGAACAGTTGTTCTCAGCCATACCTGGAAAAACATTCAGAACAGACGGTTTATTTAGTTTGTTTAGTTTTAGTTTTAGTAAGAGTTTTACGGCACCCGCAACACAATAAGGTCATATAAGTGCCGAAGATTAGAAGTGTTACAAGAGAGAAACAAACACAAAAAAAAGAAGGAGGGGAGACAGAGACGATAGATTTTTTATAGGAAAGAAGGAGCAAACCACGCCAGAGCACCCGCCAACCACCCGCTGTTAGTTTGTTGACGAGTAGAACGAGAGACAGGTCAGCACAACACTGGTCATTTAGCTCTCGGGGGGGGGGATGGAAGATGAAAGAACAAATTAATGAACACATGGGAAAAAAGTAGGAGAATTTAACAAAAAAACTGTCTAACTGCCTCTGAGAGGAAAGTGGAAAAATTACATTAAAAAGGAAGTGAAAGGTGAAATGAATCTATAATATTCTCTTGACAAAGAGTATCTCTCCCTCCCTCCCTCCTTCTCCCTTTCCCAGTCCCTCTCTCTCAAGTCAGACATTTGTTTCCTTCAGGACTGACTCTCAGGTAAAGAGAACTTCATAAAACAGAATGACATGAGAGTAACTGTCTTAGAACGGCAGCATCGACATAACACAAGTTTCCCGGCACAGCTCACCTTTGAGATCAAACATCAGCTCAAACACGGACGGTACTGGGTACCGGTACCTGCCCATTCCTAATGGACGGATAATTGATGATGTAACTCACCTTTGAGATCAAACATCAGCTCAAACATGGACGGATAATTGATGATCACATTATCCACGTCCTGAAATAACAGCGAAAGGTCCTTGTTAAATTTCATCCCAAAATTTTGTGGCCTTATTGCAACACAATGAGGTCATATAAGTGCCGAATATTAGAGGGGTTACAAGAGAGTAACAAACACAAAAAAGAAGGAGGAGAAGTCAGGATGATAGATGTTTGTTAGGAAAGAATAAGCAAACTACACCAGAGCACCCGCCAACCACCCACCTTAGGCATCTTAAAAAGCATTTACATCATTTCATTTACTTAATGGCATTAATGGTCTAGTGGTTCTGGGTCAACGTTGTGTCCTCGAGATCATACCCAGCCAGAGACAGCGAAAGATTTCGTCAGTACGTTAGTGTTTTAGCCCCTGTAAAATAGTACCTTGCACTACATTCTTCCCAGGAAGTTGAGATTGTTTCTGAGTGTTCACGGGTCCATTGGGATAATAATAATAATAGCTCCTCAGTGCTCAAAGCTTGTTTCGAAACAAGATAAAGCACTAAATAAATAGTATTTATCATCTGTTTTTAAATACTAGGTCAACTATATCACATCAAGGTGTGCATTACAACAACAACAAATCAGAGAAAAGTAATGTTTAAATTTGGTAAAATTGCAACAACAAAAAAACATTGCTCTCGTGTATGAAAATAAAGAAAGGATAAAATAACTCACTCAGTTGTAAAAAGAAAAACTTTTCAGGCTGCAACATGACTGAGTTCGAAATAACAAAAGAGAAGGATTTGCACACAATACATCATTTAACACCAAAAAAAAACCCCAAGGCGATTGGCACAAACGGAACACTCCATGAAAAGTGACACATATAATGTCATGTGGAGATGATGACCTGCTTAAAAAAATCCAAGCAGTGATGGAGCTATTCATTTCTTTTTTCGTAAGAAGCTCTAACAAAAAAAATCCATTAAAAACTGCACCATCATTGTTTACCTTTTTTTTTTTTCAGCAGTTCCTCATGCCTGCGTTCTGTGTGTCTCTGCAGTTTCAGTTTTCATGGAATAACCCACATACAAAGAAAGACATACAGGTAAACATACCAGTGATGAACTCCAACAATTTGTCGATGGGTTTCAATTTGAGCAAAGAGAAGCACATGTCAACACGATAATAGTCGCTAGTGGAGGGAAAGAGTTGGAAGAAGTAAACAACATAGGGACAGAAAAGAAGTCGAACCTACCACTGGCACCCTCCAACCACTCGAGCCATTGGTGTAAGAGGTATTACAAAGCAAAAAAATAGAGAAAGTAATAACTTACAATTGTAAGCATAGTGAAACCTGCACGGGTCAGCAAGTTTCCCAAGTCGTTGACGGTGGTGAATGGAGATATGTGAGCAGCGAAACCCTGGAGGAAGGGACAACAGTTTTTGTGTAAATAAATGGGAAAATCAAACATTCATTTCACTTCTCTCACTCACTGAATTGCATCATCAGACAGGGGGAACTGAACACAAAAGATGTCAAGATTTTTTTCTTTGTCCCTCTGGCTGTCATCCCACCCAGGAAGTTCTCTAGCCAACAAACCAGTCCAATTTCTGATGTTGCCAGACCAGATTTTTCTTTGAGGTCCTGTTTTTCTGCTACCTTCAACAGTGCCCTGCATGATAAGACTGACAAGTGATCCAATAAAACATACAACGTGACAGACTGATAACAGACAGCGACATATCAAACACAACCCATCAAGATTCTTCCTAAAATTCAAAACGATCGGTCTAAAGTTGTGTAAATGGTCATTGCATGGAATGGCTTTTATCCTCAGTCTGCTGTAAATACCAAAAAAAGTAATAATAATAAATAGCATTTGCATAACGCATAACCCTGGTCTACAGCAAGCTCTATGCGCTTTACACTATATTATTACCCCAGCTGACCACAGAACACTCAGAAACATTCTCAGCTTCCCGGGAAGCATACATTTAACAACTAGTTACACTTTATGCCATTACACACACAGAAGCCATGATTTTGATTCCCAATCAGGGAAGTTTTTATTGAATATTTCCATCAGTCTGCTGGGATGTTGTTCCTGTCTGCCGGCTGATGCTGAGCATTCACACGCAGAGTTCGATTCTCGACGCAAGAAAAATTTGTGTCATGTATCTCCGTCTTTTTGTTGGGATGTTGTTTCCCTCTCAGCACAGGTTAGCCCTGACAGGTGAATCAAAGCAGCCCGTCTCTTAAATGACCTAACTTGTGTCCATGGAGGTGAATAACACTTTAACAACCAGTTTACTATCGATCGCAGATGGTTGGGGTCGCCACTGGTAGGTCAACTTCTTTTCTTTCCCTCTCTTTCTTTCTATCTGCCTATCTGTCTTGCTTCTTCCCTGAACTTATTGTGCTTATGTGCTTCTTTTCACTCAAATGTAAACTCAACAGTCAGTCAACAAATATAAACGCTCAGAGCTTATACTAGTATGGGATAGATCCCTATATAAATGCAATCTTTTATTACTATTATTATTATTATTATTATTATTATAACACACACGAATCAACAGCCGCAAAGTACAAGGAGATCGTCCCACTCACCCCTTCCCTCTCTATCTCCGCCAGCTGCAGCGAGACTCGTAGCTCATACAGCGAGTCTCCTCCAAACATGCTGCCGATCAACACCCCATCATTTCTCAAAGCCTGGAGAATCTGTTGACAAAAATATGAAAAATGTGTCAGATTCCAAAACAAACAACATCATCATCATCAAGTGCCATATCTAAACCAGATTTCTCATCCATCTGTTCAGGTTTTCCAAGTAAGGCGACGAGTCGGACGATCGACCAGACACGACCCGACTCGAACGAACCCGATCCCATCCGCAATGGGCACCCCGTACCAGAGCACTGCTTGTCGACCATACCACCCACCAACGGCATTTACCTTATCCGTACGTCGTGTTTTACTATCGTATCCATACGACGTGGGGAGCTCTGTGCCACCACTTTCCAAAGAGGAAATTTACTTGTTAATCTGATCCGTACGCTTTGCATAGCAGTCTATCAAAATGATTTTTTGAGAAATACTGAAAGTTTCAAAGAGATCTACGTACCAGAAGTATTCTAAAATGTGAAGAATACAAGCCCGGGGGTACAAAATGACCCCGGGCGTACGGATAGGGTTAAATAACACCCGTCATTACCCAGCTGATCCCTACCACTCACCAAAATTACCAAATCACCAACTAGTCAGTGATATCACTTTGATTTGCAAGCACTCACTTAACTGGTGTATAGCAACTATTCTGTACTGTGTATGTGCTGTAAATATTCGAAAGCGACAGGAAAAGTTAATTGGACGCACAATGCGAAAAGAAGCATTGGAGAATATTGTAACAACAGGCAAGTTTGATGGAAAGAGAGGCAGAGGCAGACTGAGGGAAAAGATACTGGACAAGTTGACAACATGGCTGGAAACAGCTAGAATGACAGACATCATCGCTGCAACGAAAGACAGATTGAAGTGGAGGTCCATGATCACCCATGCCAGTCGGCAAGGCACAGGATGATGATGATGATGTGCAAACATCTGGGCCTGAATTCACAGCGCACCATGCGCACAATTGGCCATGTCAACATGAGAGGCGTGCAGACAAAGTGAGTTACTTCTCGGACTTTGGCCCGGTGGAAATGGATACGTCAAATTTATAGGTTGAATTATTTACAATTTATTAGTAAGAAATGATAAAAGACAATATTAAACTTGAAAAGAATGACACTGGTTGAGAATGAAGAAATATGACCCTTTGTGTCGATTTTTGGCTGACATCTCCATTCACGGATTGCGAGAAGTAATTCATTCTGTCCGCACCCCTCACATATGTGAAAAGAAAAGGCATGACACAAGTCTCACTTTAGTCAACTGTGGACGGCACTTCCCCCTTGCCCTTGATTTGGCTCAGACTGTGCTCTCTATGGCGAACCATAAATACATCAGAGTGCATTGTCTAGGACATTACAATAAGTCTATGCTACCACCAAACCCAAGCCTGAGACCCATAGAGTTATAAAACTTATGGCACATAGAACATACACTTACAATCCTGAACATTCACAGCGATTGAGTTAGGGTTAACACAAAGATTTCATCCCCAAGCTTGACTGTTAATATTACACTTACTTGTCTGAGAGAGCCCGGAAGGTCGTTCACCCAATGTAAACTGCAACAAAGAACGGGAACACACAGAGGTTATAACACTACATAGAGCTTGAACCTGATGTATGTTTTAGAGTATGTGTGTAAGTGTGTGTGTATGTGTGTGTGTGTGTGTGTATGTGCATGAATGTTTATGTGTGTGTTTGTTTAGATCATATGAGAGTGGGTGTCTGTAACATATTTGCATTAATGCATATGCATGATTATGTGAATGTGTGTGTATGAGAGCATATGTGTGTGTGTGTGTGCATGAGTGAGTGTGTGCCTGCATACATGTGTGTGTGTGTGTGTGCTTGTGCGTGTGTGTGTGAGTCTGTATGAGCATGCGAGTGTCCACATTTGTTTTACAATACACAAGTTTCAATGGTCACCACTTTTCTACTTTGCTGAAAGTAGTTTTTACAGCTGGTGAATGTGTGCCTGACATCATCAATGAGAACCATCACAAGGATCTCAGACTCACCTCAAGTTGCTGACAACCATGTCCAAGGAGTTGTCCTTGAACGGGATAAATTCTTCGTCAACGACCAGCTTGGACGTTGGGACCTCTGAGGACACTTCCGCAAGTTTCTGCGAAAAGATCGTCTCAAGCTTTAGCCATTGTATAAGATCAGAACAGATCAGATCAGTTGAAATAATTCTTTATTGTCCTTGTGGGAAATTTTTAATGGCTTTACAAGAATGATGAAAGCACATGCAGATATAATATGCATAAAATTTAAATTGCATATATATAGAGTTCATAGAAGAATTTCAATATTGAGAGAAAAACAACAGCTGCCAACAATACATCATGTCACATGAGATGCATCTCTCAAACTTCATGCAGGAATCTATCTTTTTTTCAAAAATTAGTTATAAAGATTTATTTATCATCGTCATCCAGTGCCAGATCTGCGACAGACATCGGCGATCATGGTTCTCCATTCATTCCTTTGCTCGGATGCTCTTAAAAAAGCTATATTACCCTGATCTTTCACTGTTACCCACCTGTTTAGGTTCTTCAAGTAGGTTGCTCTGGGCCTACCCCTGCCTCGTTTGCCCTCAATTTTGCCAGAGAGAGCTAGATGTCCAAGACCTTTATGTCTATTTATATAGGAGCGTAAATCAAAAATCGACAATTTTAAATTACAAATATTCACTACAAAAAACCCAAGAAATATTTCAGAACTTTACCACAGCTGAGTGAGACAGATCGCACTGAAAAAGACGCTCCACCATGTCGCTGTATAGATGCTTCGCCACGTGACCTCGACCACAACCCAGATCCACGGCAACGGAGAACTTTCTGAAAAACCAAACAGGAAACAAAGTCAAATAATAAAGTAACAAAACAAATTAGGAGTGAGAACATACTGTTAGGCTTCAGCCTAGTTGTTCTGAAAGTGGAGCCACAAAACTGATAGTTTGCCATTACACTGCTGTAGCTCCAAAAGATCTGTACTTGCAGACATTCAACGTACTAGCACTGCTAATTTGTTGTATATATATGTACCACCCAAACACTGAACAATAAAACCAACTACTGAACTAAAACCAACATGCTTTCCAAGTTAGCTTTGAGTTTCCATGTCAAGGTTTTCAATTTTATAATTTCAAGAAAGCCCATTACCAATACCAGAAACTGCTTAAAATTAGAAATAAATCTTTAATAACATTGCCTATCTTAACTTGTTAAACCTAAGAGGCCGTTCCCAGCATCCAAAGCTTTTTCATAAAATGACAAGCAGCCACTCAAAGCGGCCGCAATTGTCTCGCATGATGCATTAGAAGGCCTGCAGATATAATATTTATATAAGGATTTTCTCACCTATGCCACTCTATGAATCATAGAATGCAATTCAAACTTTGAAGGAAGCTTCTCTAAGGAAAGCTACACTCATTCCTCTTATTGTTATGACTGGTCTTTGTCTTGAGTCGAAGCGCATATATTGTGAAAGTAGTCGAGTCGTGTTGTATAAAAAAAATCAATTCCATCAAATCGTGAAAAACAATTTCAGGTCAATGAGTTAACAATATGATATTTTTCGTAAAACGGCCATAAATGAACTGCTAAACATCACAAACCTTTTGATATCACAAATTCTGTCAGAGATCCGATAGCCAAACTGAAATGCAAAGCACAAAAAAGTCAACGTCAGTGAATCTCATAAAAAAATGGGGCAGAAACCTTCAAATAAAAATTGGTTATCATGATCTCACATTGACTTTCTTTTCCTGTCACAAAACATTATTTCATTTGCTCCATCTTTGTTTGTTTGAAAGTGCAAGTAAGTAACACAGTGATGGTCAGGAAGAGCTAGGAAGGTTCACAACACATATTCTGAGATAATTCGTTAAACCCTACAAAATTAGATAGTATAATATATAGACTCTGTATATAATAAAAGCCCTCTATTTTGACACATCTAAGACCAGTATATCATGTACTTGTACAGGATTCTAATTAATTAATGTTAGCTATGATATACTTACTATGGTATACCCACTTTATCTTTATCACTGGATTACAGTCTATAGTTACATGAATCGGAAGGACTTCCGTAATGAGCGACCACCCCATCAAACACAATAAAGAAGAGGCCTAGACCTAACCCTACCCCTAACCGTACCCCTACCCCTACCCCAAGCCCTCAATTCTGCTGTTTCATAGTGGTCGCTCGTTACGGAAGTCCTCCCCATGAATAGTATCATATCATCTCTCTCTCTCTTGTACTCCTACCCGCCTACCCCATCTCTCCCCTTTCACTCTCTCTCTCCCTCTCTCTCTCTCTCACACACACACACACACACACACACACACACACACACACACACACACACAAACACACACCTAGATTTTAGTTTCACCCTGTCCATCGGTCCTCACTCCCTGTCACTGAATCACTGTCCGACTCTTCTTTACTCTTACCTCATCTTTCAGATAATCATACACAGTGACATCTTCGCCATCATCACCAAGTGCTGCTCGTTCTTTTTGCAAACGTTTTGCTTTCCGATCAAAGACATTCATGATCGTTCCCTGAGTTTTTGTACTTGCTTCTCTGTTGAATTTCATCTGTCCACATCTCTGTCTCAGTCTCTGACTCTGCTGACCTTTATCGTCGCAACTGCCAAGAAGACTCCGGCAAGACGGCCATTTCAACAGCTGTAACTGTCTGTTCAGTACAGCATACGATAGGCGTTGCGACATCATCTTTCGACTGTTTTTACCGCACTTAGCTCATGCAAAAACCAGACATCATTGTCGACAGAGATCACTGATTCATAACATGTAGGCCTACTCCAGGTAGCCGTCCTGTTTGAAAGAGAAAGTAGGATTCTGAAGAAAGCAGAGTAGCCTCCCATACCTGAGGAAAGTTCCGTACATTTTATTAGGAAGTGGGAAGTCAATCCCAATTACAAATGTACTTGCTGTCCCCTTTTGAGTCTTGATTGAAATAGTTAATACTCTCTCTCTCTCTCTCTCTCTCTCTCTCTCTCTCTCTCTCTCTCTCTCTCTTTTGCTCTGGAAAGAAGAAGGGGAGAAGAAGAAATCGACATATTGATGGTGTCTGTCAAGAATTTCTCAAATGATCCAGCCTCTCTGAGTTTTCAATAGTTTGTTAAAAGAGACAGACCAGGGCAGAAGGTTTTTACTTAGAGCATCTATTATGTAGGCTATATACAGTCAAACCTGTGTAAGACGGCCACCCATTGTCAAGGAGAAAAGTGGCCGTATAAGACAGGTGGCCGTCTTAGGCAGGACTGATCAAGATGAAAACAAACCATTCCCATCTGAAGTTCCAATCGAAAGTAGCCGCATTGTTGTTGTTTTTGTTGTTGCTGGTTTGTATTTTGTTTGTTATTTTTACTTTGTTCTGATTTTGCGCAAGGGTGACATAGTGACAATAAAACGAAATGTATCAGACGAGGAAGACCGAGTGCCATGGTAAAACAAACACATGGGTCGTCACCACTCGGAGAACGAGCGACGCTTCTGTCACAAGTTCGTGTTGACGCTTATTGTTACTTTGTTACAGACTGGGTAAACAGTGACCACTCATCTCACTTACGATTTGTGTATGAGGTTTGGGCGGGGCTTATGGGTTATGAGGCATCACACGCTTACCTCACCAGCAGCGGAAAATTGGTACCAAATGGTCAACAGTGGGAGGGGTCTACGCAACATGATCAGTTGGAGGGACTACCTAACAACAACGAGAAGTGATTGGATTATGACGGCTCGCCCACAACGCCAGGGGCCAATGCACAATTTATGACAAAACGTAATGGAGTCTCTAAGATGGCCGTCTAAGACAGGTGTTTTTGCTCAGTGCAATAGGGGTTGTGTGTTAAAATAATAATATGGTGGCCGCGGCCGCGTTGGACAGGTGCCCGTCTTACGCAGTTAAATTATATAGAAAAAACGCAAGGGGGGGAATGGAAAGTGGCCGTTTGTACAGGTGGCCGTCTTATAGAGGTGGCCGTCAGGGCAGGTTCGACTGTATTAGGCCTATATTAGATAGTAGGCCTACATTTATTTTCTTTCAAGTAAATTTTGTGCAATTTCTTGAGAAGGACAAACTTTTCTCATTGACCTGATTCCACCGTTTTATATAGAAATCTAGGAATTCCCCGTTTTTTGCATCGTGCGGCGTTGTGCAGACTGGTTTTTACAGTCACAGCCGTCCATCCCATTAGACTCTACTACAAAGACACTGAGTGCAAAGGGTAGATCTACTATCATCATCAGGTACATTTTGTGTTGTTTGGTTTTCCAGCTGTGTTGAATTCCCTGCAGTTAACTTCTGTTTTCTGCGTCGGTAAAAGCAGTTGAGAATCAGAGTATTGACACATCATCACCATCTACAGTAGCTTTTGTTGGTTGCTAATTGCATTCCTTTCCTCGTTATGCTTTCAAGTTCAAAATCGCACTTGTTGACTTCAGACTTCAGACTTTAGTACCGTGGCGTCTTGTGATGTCGTCAGCGTCTAGTCTGAAGAGGTAGAAGTAGAATCTAGATCTAGATAGGAGTAGAAGGCACTTGAGCAGTATCCATAAACTGTAGTAAAGGTTAATTACTCTGGGCTCTGGTGTGATACTCCTCCCCCCCCCCCCCTTTTTAAAAAATAGATTATATTATATATATATATATATATATATATATATACATATATATCTACAACGATGAAATTTAGAGGATGTGATTTCTTTCTTTCAGGAAAGCTATATGTGGAGTCTTTGAAAAATGTGATGAACGGTGTGAACCTGAGAGTATTGAAAGTACATAGTTCTTGAATACCAATAGATAACGCCGTTTTCAATGTTGTTATCAAAATGTATTTATTTGCAAGGAAAGTTATCAGTGAAAATTTTGAAAGAGATGTTACATGTAGATAATTGTTTACCTTGATGAATGCCTTTTCATGAAACTGTCATGATACTGGAACGTCAAAAAAGGCAAAAGTGCAACTTTCGAGTGTTTTGTTTGTTTGTTTGTTTGGGGAGGGGGTTTGGGGGGGGCAGTGAAGGTGTCATCACACATTATAATGACAAATGCTCAAGGACACTTTTTGGGGTCAATCGAAGACGGCAAACGTGTGTAAAACTGCAGGTTGGCGGTGTAGAGGGGTAGCATTGCGAGTGTTATTATCAGGGGCGAAGGCTGACTTGTTTGACAGGGTAATCAAAGTGAAATGGAACCAGATAGGGCCTGGAGATATCACACTCACACAAGTCACAAGAATCTTACTGGCACTGGAGGCGGCAACTCTGAGTTGTGAATGAAAACAAATCCTGAATTCATGTTGTATGCTTGTTCAACCGCTAAAATAATCGGGATAGTATTTCATTAAATATTTATTCTAACTAATCTTAAATTTAACTTTAAATTTGAACACACGAACACCAAGGAAAGAAGCAGAGATGTCAGCCCTACAATGGCATGTTATACCAGACAGCCGAAACACTTTGGTAGAGCATGCCAATTACTAATTTTTTACTTCACATTTGGCTGTTTTTTGTCTAGCTTTTCGCGGCCAGGAGCCGGTGTCATAATCGAGGTCACGATCTGATTATAGGACGTTAAAAAGTCGAGGAAAAAAAAAGCACTAGCAGTGTAGTAGCAGGAGTCAAAGGATTATTAGGAGTTAGTTCCCCTCACATCTGTGAGGTAGACTCGACCGGTGTAATAGTTCGCTTACCTAATCAGAGCGTCTGGGTGCTTATAACTGTGGCCCGAAAGGGTGAACAGGGTATATGCGACAATGAAATAGTTCTGACTGCTATGCACATGTTCCCTTTAACTCTATTGGTTGACTCTTCCAGCCTCACTTTAAGCTTACTTAATCAAAGCTTGTGACTGCTTATGGAGTGGCCCGATAGGGGCGAACAGGCTATTTCTGTAGCAATGAAACGGTTTTGAAGGTTAGGCATAGTCTATTCTTCATTGGTGATTATGAACGTCTTTTTACATTTAATTTATGAGGTTTACGTCTATGGGTGAATTTGACTGCGACAATGTTTCAAAATTAGGAAGGGAAGCAGTGATTATTTGATTATATAGACGCTTCGCCTCTGGTTATTATAATATTTCAACATTCTAGCTTGCTTCTTTCATGGTCATGGTAAAGACTTAATAAATGCCCCCTATAGACTATAAAATTGCAGTCTAGCACGCATATAGCGAAACAAGCACATAGCAAAACACGCACATAATGAACATATTTTCAGAGCCATAATTTTTCTTATCCATGTATTTCTTTGTATTCAAAAACACGTACATATAACAAAATTCGTGCAAAACGAAAAGATTCCTGCGTCCCGCCGATTTCGCTATGAGCGTGCTGGACTGTATATAAAATAACTCGCCATCACAATACAATGTAATCCAAAAGGCAAGAGCAGCAATCATCGTCCTCAGGAATAATATTCCTGAGGACGATGATTGCTGCTCTTGCCTTTTGGATACGGATGTCTAAGGAACGGGGATTGAACCCCAAGCTGAGGATCTTCAAAACAAATGTGAAGACTGTTCGGATTTACAGTAAGGTTCAGAGACATGGAGACTCACAGCATCAGCAGCAAGAAAACTGCATAGCTTCATAAAAAGATGTCGAAGAAGGATAGTGGGGATCAAGTGGTACGATCGAGTCACAAATGCTCAACCGTGGGAAAGAACAAGCCAAAGGCCAGTTAAGGAAGACATACGGGTGAAGAAATGGAAATGGATTGGGCACACCTTGAGGAGACCCCCGACAAGCATCACCAGACTGGCTTTGATTGACGTGGAATCCACAAGAAAAACGTAAGACAGGAAGACAAAAGATGACATGGAGGCGAGCGGTACAAGCGAAAGTGGAAAAGGCGGTGACATCATGGAAACAGCTCGAAAAGGATGCACAGGACATGCTTCGCTGGAGAAATGTTGTTGATGGCCTATGCTCCACTGGGAGTTAAAAAGGGTAATTCACGTTACTTGCATCTACTTTTTTAAAATAATTCATTTTAAATCTGAAAATAATATTTACTGTTATATACCTACCGAGTTCCCCCTTAACAGAAGTGCAAAAACCAGATCATCATTTTACTTTCAGATAGGAATCTGACTGCAGTACAAAGTAGAAATGGCTGGTGGCGAAGGAAAGGGTAAAGGTAAGAGAGATGAGGGGAAGACGTTAGTTAAAATGATTAAAAGACATCAAGAGGCATCTAACAACAATACGTTATGTAGATTCTTTCCGTTTCTTTATTTCCTTCCAACTTTTATTACTTTTAATTGTAGATATACGAGTGCTCAAATCATAGTTCTGATCTTCGGCGCTCTCTTTTTCTTTAATTTTCTCAAAACTTTGATAAAGGACTGCAGCTGTCTGTGGAATGACGCTAACAAAATGTTTTACACCCCCAGCGCCAATATTTAGATGACCGGGGGGGGGGGGGATTTCTTCTACCTTGCTTGTCTGTCTGGGCCAACCCGAGCTGAGTTGGATACACTACCAGCGGACGGAGGAGGGAGATCACTCGATAAAAGAATCTTCCCCGCTCGAGAACTGGACTCAAGCTAGCCTTCTGAAGATAAAAAGGCAGCTTTTGACTGAGGCCATCGTGAGATCTCAGCACTAAGCACGCTTTTGAGATACACGTCAAACATGTAATGGTAAATCTATATCTATTGGGATGGGGGGAAAAAGATAACCCTATTAAGTACCTATACCTCTCCCACACACACACACGCACATACAATTCGGACTCATTGAACTTGAACTGACTTAGCGCACAATTTCTGAGGTCAAAGCGGGTTTTCGCAGAAGTGTCTTTCAGTTCAGGAATAGGAAAACAGCCGGTTGCGACTGTCGTGTTGCGCGAAGGCGGCGGGGGGGGGGGGGGGGGGGGGGGAAAGAAAAATAAAACAAACCCTCTTCAAGTGCTTACTTTTTAACTTTTTCCCCCCCCCGGGACCCCAAAAAATCCAAGGGGGGGGGGGGGGGGGGCCAATTTTCCCCCCCGGCAGGAGGGGGGCGCCCCAAAAAAAAAAAAGTTTTGTTTGTTCCAGGACCTTTTTAACCCCATCCAGCCAGGTCTTTCTTGGTCTTCCTCTTGATATGAAGCCGGATTCTCGGGTGTTGTTGTAAGGCTCTAGCCGCTTGTTTTAAACTTTACTCATCCCCCCCCCCCCCCCCCCCCCCCGTGTTTCACCAGACGGTGCCTGTTTCTTGTGGGGGATCTGCTGGCTCCTCATCCTCATCTTCCTGGCCTGGCCCATCGCGTTCATCCTAGCCTGGGTGTATGTCCTGCTCCAACCCTTCACCGTCTGCGTCAACGCGCTCTCCGGCATTGGAGACTTTTTCAAGACCGTCGTTGAACTTCCGGCCACCAGCACCCGGAACATGCTGGACGGAGCACCCATCTGTTAGATAATAGATTTTGTGTTAGTCATGTGTCAGGCTCGTAGTGATACTGTTTGACTGTTAGAGATGTGTTAGGCTCGCAGTGATACTGTTAGACTGTTAGAGATGTGTTAGGCTCGCAGTGATACTGTTAGACTGTTAGAGATGTGTTAGGCTCGCAGTGATACTGTTAGACTGTTAGTGATGTGTTAGGCTCGCAGTGATACTGTTAGACTGTTGTTAGGCTCGTTGATGTGGGTGGTTGGCGGGTGCTCTCGTTTCGGTTGAGTTTTCTGCCCTATCGAATATATATTGTCCTTATTAAATCTCTTCTCGTTTTCTCTCTCTCTCTCTCTTTGTCTCCCCCCCCCCCTCTCTGACTCTCTCTCTCTCTCTCTCTCTCTCTCTCTTTCTCTCTCTCTCTCTCTCTATCTATCTATCTATCTATCTATCTATCTATCTCTATCTATCTATCTCTCTCTCTCTCCCTCCCTCTCTCCCCCCTCTCCCCCTCCATTTCTCTATCCCCATCCTTGTTCTATTACGGTAACTGTCTCTATCTCCACTTATCTGCCAATGCAAGAAATATTGTTCAGTATTTTATGACACAAGTGCTTACCAGTAGAAAAGCATTGGTTGTAGTAGTTCTATCTAGGTACGTATCGATTTAGAAATGTTTTCTGTGTTTTCGTTAACTACATAATTTGTATTTTTTAAGACAACTGTAGCAATGAGTACACACAATACGCTATAAAGAATTGCGTTTGTGTAGTGCTATTTGCCACAGAAATAAAAATGTTTTAATTAATTATAACTGCTTTCGTTGATGTTGTTTAGACTTTTAACTTATTATGACTACCAATAGATCAATAACAAACGAAAAACCTAGCTCATACATATATGTGTATTACTGCAAGCTAACTAGTAACTAGTGACAAAAAGAGCAAACAAAATAATGTAGATCGTTTCTATAGGCGCTCACTTCAGTGCCAACACAGCTCAACAGAAAATAGATACAGAAATCAGAAGAAAAAAATGGAAGTGGATTGGACACACCTTGAGAAAACCGAAAACAAAGATATTACCCACCAAGCTTGAAGGATGAATCCACAAAGAAAGAAAGAAAGAACGGAAGGCCTGAAACTTACTTACAGTACAATATGTTTACTGGGGGGGAGGGGCTTAGATTACAGTGGGAACCTGATGTAACAGTAACAGGGTGGAAACCTGATGTAACAGTAACAGGGTGGAAACCTGATGTAACAGTAACAGGGTGGAAACCTGATGTAACAGTAACAGGGTGGAAACCTGATGTAACAGTAACAGGGTGGAAACCTGATGTAACAGTAACAGGGATGATGGGACCAGCTCAAACAACTGAAAGAGCTGCGGAGCTGGCCTACCATAGAAAACTGCATCTTCCCTCGACGCTTAACGACAACAGGGGATGAAAAAGTAAAAGTAAAGTAAGTAAGTAGATGGGACCAGAGAAAAAGTCCTGTCATATCAGATCCCTGTTAAATCAGAAATGCAAGGGAAGTAAACATTTGTGGAGTAATCCAGTTGTATTTATTCTGTGCTTGTAGTTGCAGTGGTGTGGGCTTGCCCCATCACTCTCACTCTCTCTCTCTCTCTCTCTCTCTCTCTCTCTCTCTCTCTCTCTCTCTCTCTCTCTCTCTCTCTCTCTCTCTCTCTCTCTCTCTTTTACACATTTCTATTTCTAAAGAGCCTGTGTGCCCTGTACTGCTGAAGGATGTGTCCCTCCACACTCCACTGTTTGGTCCGCTTCTCCACTCTGACATTTTGTGTACAAGTTTAAAAACATATGTGCATGTGTTGTAAAGAATACACCTGCCGTGATACGGCGTATCGTAAGAGGCGACTAAAAGTGCAAAGGTCTGGTCGCCCGAAAATTGTCAGTTTGGGGAGGGCCAACTACCCAACCCAGTAAAAAAACCCAGTAAGTTACAAAAACACGGACAAACGCGGCTTTTTATTGTTCGATCTTGGGAGAAGGAGGAGCTTCTGCATTAGCAGGAACAATGAAGGACAGCGGACAAAGCCGAAAGGACTCTTCTGACCCGAAACCTTCTCTGTCGAACAAGTCTCTCCGGATTGCGTAGTGGAATATTCGCACCATGTATGAAGCAGGAAAGATTGTATTATGTTTGTATGAGTAAAGAGAAGCACATTGACACAACTATGATCATTTAGTGCAGGGAAAAGTAAGACAGACAGGCGGAAACAACAGAGGGGAAAGTAAAGCAGGAAAGAGTTCTCAAATAGTACAAGAGATGAAGAGATACAGGCTGCACATACTAGGAGTTAGCGAAACCCACTGGATACAGTATCATACAGTCTGGACAGAAGCAGCTCAGCTCGGGGGAACAAGTATTGTATTCTGGGAAGGAAGACAATACTCTCAGGAAGTCAGGCAGCTGCATAACAAAGAAAGTTTTGGATTGGAACCCACAGGGTAAGAGATCAAGTGGAAGACCGCGTGGAACCTGGAGGAGAGTCACAGAAATCGATGTACCATACAGAAAAGTGGGAAGACATGGAATAATATTAACATCAAGAGGCTAGCCCTGGATAGAGAAAGGTGGAAGGTGTTTGTCCGTGGCCTATACCCTGGTGCAGGGTGAGAAAGGCAATGATGATGATGATGATGTGTTGTCCGAATCTTGTGTTTTCTTCATCATTAGTCTTGGGATAGTCCCCTTTTTGTTATCGGCGGGAAAGTTTATGAGCCATCCACCTTTTGAGTTAGTTCCCGTTATTTATTGAGTTATTGTTGTTGTTGTGTGTGTGGTAGCCTATCCGTTCGAAATGTTCGGAGCCCCGAAGAGTGTGCTCTTCGCCAGGGCCACCGCCTCCCTTGGGTAGCGGGTGAGGCAGTCCAACCTCCCTGAATCCTCCCCGAAGAGATGCCACCGCCGGGCCTATTGTTGTTGTTGATGACGATGACATGGTTGCTGTTTAAAACATCTTTTGGTGTGTCAAAAGGTCGTTTTTCTGTACAAGGTGGGTACTTCATAAGGATTGAGCAAAAAGTAAGTGTATTGGTTTAATGCCCCTCCCAACACTACATATTTGTATTAGAACTATTAGGTTATTTAAGGTGGGGCCTCTGAACTTAACATCCATCTCCAATAGGACTCCACTGAGCCAAATACAGTCAGGCATGGAGAACTCAAACATGTATGGCTCTTTTCCTCTATACAGACGGTCAATTTATCTTAAGATGGTCTCAAGGTTGCCTTCGTGCAGCTTTTTTCATGGCTAACTCTTCCTACGTTTGAAATACAGATTGTGTCGCAGTGCTTGCATGTCAGTGACGTGGATGGAAGCTCTGTTTTTCCGCTGTTTTCCTTTCGTTGTTGGCGCTTCTCAGCCTGGTACATTTAATTTATTTTCTAAGGCTTCTCTTTAGCATTAGATCTATAGTTCTTTCCTTTATCGTTTTCCTCAATGGTTTTCCTGTCCTCAGCTATATTTTCCCAGATGCTAACATCTATTCCAAACTTAGATAAAAGCTGGGTTCAGGTGTCTTTGTACCTCAATTTTGGTCTTCCTCTTGGTCTCTTTCCCTGAGCAAGTTCTGAGCAAGTTCCCTGGACAACTCAAACATAGAATATATTATATCAGGGATTGACAAATGTGTTTGACACATGCATAAATTCAAGTTAACAGATAATGAAAAATTAAAGAGATATCAGTCGGGGAATGGTAAATTGTACGAGCTATCCGTTCCCGGTATTTCGGGTTTTCTGTGTTTGTTCTATCTGTGTCTGACAGTAGGTTGAGAGCTTCGAAAACTCTTTAGTTTTTAGTTTTCGTTAGTTTTGTGGCACTTGCAACACAATAACTAATAAGGTCGTATGAGAGCCGAAGATTAGAGGTGTTACAAGAGAGTAACAAACATAAAAAAGGTGGAGAGATAAAGACGATAGTAGTTTGATAGGAAAGAAGGAGCAAATCACACCAGAGCACCCGCCAACCATCCACTTGAAAACTCCACAAACAAACCGAGCTCAAGAAAGCCGAGTCTGGGATTCGAACCAGAGCCATCTGCCCTATAGTCCAGCATACTACCAACTGAGCTAACGGAGTGCCCACTTCATCATACTGAGTATCTTGACAAAGTATCAATACGCTTCATGCAACCACAATATATAACACAGTGGAGTGCTCTTCAATCAAGTTACGCCGAACCCTGAGGGACTGTTGGATTTTCTTCAGTTCAGCCGTGCTTTCAATTAGAGAAATTGCTCAAATAGTGAAGGAAAAAAGTGGGGATTCTATTTACTTATGGTTCACAGCTGGTTTTTTGTTGTTTTTTAGTAAGGTTTCACGGTGCTCGCAACTCCATAAGGTCATATGAGCGCCAAGGGGTGGATGTCAACAGGGAATTCCAAACACGGAATCAGGCTTACTCGGCTCACCTCTCTGTCTCAAGTCTCAACAGCACAAAGTCTGCTTCGACTATCAAGACACCCCAGAAAATATTTCACAAGAGAAGGACAAACATCCAAAGAGGTAGAGGAAAAATGACGATAGTAACGATGAGGAAAGAAAAAGCAGCAGTTCCCCCCTATGTTGTTCCAGAACAGTATGAGCATGACAACTGACATTGATAAATCAGCCCATTTACAATTCTACTGTGCTTAAGAACATGTGTTAATACCCCCCTCCCTTTGGGAATGGCCTACAGACACTTCAGTCAGTAGTCAGAAGCACTGCCCTGGGGGGAGTCCTCTTCAAGTCAGACGGAAACCTGAGGGACTGCTGGATTTTCTTCAGTTCAGCCATGCTTTCGTTTAGCTTTAGTAAGAGTTTTATGGCACTTGCAACACAATAAGATTATAAGTGCCGAATATTAGAGGTGTTATAAGAGAGTAACAAACACAAAAAAAGAAGGAGGGGAGATAGAGACGATAGATTTTTTAGGAAAGAAGAAGCAAACCACACCAGAGCACCCGCCAACTGATTAATAAAGCAGACTCCAATGTACAATTATGTATGACCTAAGCTACTGAGGCGAAAGATGAAACAACACAGCATGGAATCTGAAGACACTGACACATTCGTCGTTTAATTGAAAAGGACATCACAAGAACAGAAGTCATCCAGTCAAAGTCATCGAACACAAAACAGAAAACTCAAAAATGGAAAGTTCTCAACGTACATCATGTATTGTTTTTTCACCAACCAAAATGATACAGGTACAGGATATAATCTCCAGATGAAATTTCTCTGTCACCGACGAACACTAACAGCAGAGCTGAACAACAAAATGGCTAGCGCAAAAGAACAAAGTATAAAATATGATCAATCAGTCCCGCCAATACATGTATTATCATGTTGACAACTCAGCTCATAACACAACAATATAGACCACTCAGCCAAACTCTAAGGAAAACGCAACTTGGTGTGTTAATGTTAACCAAAGTAAACTACTAGTAAATGAATACATACACATACAAAGTTCTGTCTCCAAAAGAAAGAAAAAAAAGATCTAGTTAGTTGTAAATGTTTTACACCCCTATCAACACCATTTAGTTCATTTGGCTGGCGGGACACTTCCACCCTGGACGTGAGGAGAGCCATCCCCAGCTGAGAGGCTCAGAGAGGGCTACAAGGTCCCCTCAGAAAGACAAAGATATCCAATAAACAGTCTCCCCACTCAGGAATGGAACTCGCATGTTCTACACATGACGGTGAAGCTCCTAACCATTACACCAGATACCAGCATGTCCATTTAGGCAAGTAAGTAGGCTGTATCAATCACGCTATTCCACATTTGAATTATAAGCCAGATCGGCTTTTTTTTTTTAAACAGCAAAGATGAATAGAACATGTTTCCATAACATTAAGAATGCAAAGCTGAAAGCACAAGACCATATTAAATTGTTATTTCCAAACTGAAGCTTATTACGGTAATTCATTTGTATAGCCACTCCACACTGTATGAGCATTCATTCAATGTTTTGTTTGTCTGTTTGAGTAAAGAGAAGCACATCCACACAATTATGGTCATTTAGTGCTGGGGGAAAGTAAGACAGACAGACAGAAACAACCGAGGGAAAGTAAAGAAGTAGGACGTACAAGCAGCGCCCTCCAACCACCCACGTGAGTAAAGAGAAGCTCATCAACACAAAAAACAAGTTTAGTACGGGGGAAAGTAAGACAAACAGACAGAAACAAAAGATGGGAAGAAAAGAAAGCAGAGCCTACCAGTAGCACCCTCCAATCATCCACTCAATGTTTTTTTAAATATTTATTTAGAAGTAGAAGAGATTTTACGGCACTTGCAACTGCATATGGTCATATGAGCGCCAAAGGGTGGATGTCAACAGAGAGTAGAATTCTTTACAGTTACAGGGAATCAGGCCAATTCTGCTCACCTTTCTAGCTTCAACAGCACAAAGTCTGTTTCGACTTTCAAGGCACCCCGTAAATAGCAGGTCACAAGAGTGTGACAAACATACAAAAGAAGTAGAGGAAAAATGACAATAGTAAGGATTAGGAAAGAAAAAGCAGCAGTTCCCTGTTGGAGATCAGACACAGTTATGAGCGTGACATTGATGAATCAGCCCATTTACAATTCTACTGTGCTTGAACGAAAAATGTCCCCCCTTTGGGAATGGCCTAAAGACACTACAGTCAGTGGCACCGTTCCGGGGAGGTAGCCACTCAATATTTGAACTTTCTGCAACTACAAAAAGCATCATCACGTGCGACTTCAGAACAATGAGAGACACAGTCACCTATCACGACTAGGCATCACATTTCACCGAAACAACACACTTAACAAGCACTTGAATGGTCAATAAACCAACAACATAAATGATGCGTAACAAAAACAACTGAAGGTACATACATACGTAAAAGAAAGCACACCAAAGAGTAGAATTCATCTTCTCCATATCCTCTTCATTCTCTCCCCGCCTCCCCCCACCCCAAACCACCCACACATCCACCCAAACCCACACACACACACACACAAATGCCTGTACCCATTATATATAAACACACCACAAATACATATACACAAACACTCACACACACAAACATATTCAAAAACTGGCTGTTTCTTTTTCTTCTACATTCACATTCAGTTGTGATCCAAAACACATTCTTATAGACCAATTAATAATCAACCCCAAAAAATATCATTACAAAAATAGACGAAAACAAATACAATGCCTTATTAAGTTATTTCACAAAATCAGAAAATATGTGTGAATGTTCTTTTGGCTTATCCGTCTGGGCTAGACAGAAGGGCTTTAACATATCAGACATCATTCAGTTTTTAACAAAAAACATTCTTCAACAAAACCTGGCTCACAACACAACACTGTTCCAAGAAAAAAAACAACAACCCACATAAGAGATTGGAACAGGAGACAGGGAATAAGTAGGGGGGGGCTACCACTCCAGCCCTCCGTCAACAAAACGCTCAACATATATCAACAAAATGGAGACCTATATCAACAGTCAGCACATTAACTCATCTCAGACGTATATATATATATGACAATTATATCAGTAACTTACAAAGAACACATTTTGACATATCACCCATTTATTGGTAATTTGATCAGGGTCTAAAGTTTGTTTCATTTATTCCATTCTATTGCTTCCTTTCAATTGCACATCAGTGTACATCGACATTCAATTATCTTTCCAATGATATATATAACATGCTGCTACAATGTTTACTACAAGGTCTGTAAAAAAACCGAACATATAATCTTCATACCCTCAAAATGACCCACGGGGTTACAAGTCAATTACGCTTACACCCGAATGGTTTCAACTGCCCAAAAAAATTACGTCCTACATGAGTTAAGTAAATCAAAAAACCAGAAACTCACCATACTTCTCACAACAACAACAACAACAACAATATCATCTGCATAATCATCATCATACTTCTCGCAATTTCCAAACCTGCCCACAGGAGACAAACAACAACAACAACATCATTATCATCATACTTCTCGCAATTTCCAAACCTGCCCACAGGAGACAAACAACAACAACAACATCATCTTCATCATCATCATACTTCTCGCAATTTCCAAACTACCCACAGGAGACAAACAACAACAACAACAACATCATCATCATATCTCTCTCAATTTCCAAACTACCCACAGGAGACAAACAACAACAACAACAACATCATCATCATATCTCTCTCAATTTTTAAACTATCCACAGGGGACAAACAACAACAACAACAAACAACGACAACAACAACGAGGACGAAGAGAAGGAGACAACCTCACAAGGGGTACAGAATGTCGTAGTGCCCCGGCCGGTACAACAGGAAGAGCGACGGCTGGGCCTCCTGCCCCCCCTCCCCGCCCTCCCCCGGGCTGAAGCTGAGCAGGTTGCACTTGTTGCCCTCGCGGTCCATGTACTCCACGGCCACCGGCACGCCCACCGACCGGGCCAGCGCCACGATGTGGATGTGGTCGCTCTCCTTGCCCATTGGCTCCACCTCCTGCAAGGGATGATGATGATGATAATAATAATAATAATGATTATAATAATAATAATAATGATGACGATAATATTAATAAAAATAATAATTAAAATGATAATAATAATAGTAATAATAATAATGACAATGATAAAAAAATAAAGATAATAATAATAATAATAATAATAATAATAATAATAATAATAAAAACAATAATAATAATAAAAACTATAATAATAATAAAATCTATAATAATAATAATAATAACACTTTAGTTTTAGTAAGAGTGTGTTGACTTTCAGCCGATATCTTCAATTCCAGTGCCTAGTGACCAACATGAAATAAGCTGAAGCATCCTGATACGGTCTTCATAGACAAACTTATATTTACACAGGGTATGAATATATTCCTCTTAGACTCACATGAACCTATTATAATATGAATTTTAAAAATATAAAGTGAAACAGCTTCTCAACATCAGTCTTAACCTGAAAAATATCAATACAATATTAGCCCTATCCGTACGTCGTGTTTTGCTATTGTATCCATACGACGTGGGGAACTCTGTGCCACCACTTTCCAAAGAGGTAATTTACTCATTAATCCGATCTGACCGCTTTGCGTAGCAGTCTGTCAAAATGATTTTTTGAAAAATACTGAAAGTTTCAAAGAGATCTTCGCACTAGAAGTATTCTAAAATGTGAAGAATACAAGCCTGGGGGTACAAAATGACCCCAGGTCACCGATACGGTTAACCAAACAAACTTTGTTCATTCATTTGTACCGGCGTGTTCAAAGAGCAGGCATCTAGACAGCATCACCCTGCGGCAGTCTCCTGGCACACTGACTTACCTGGCCACAAAACTCCTTCACGGTGCGCTCTCCGTCAATGAAATGTAAGTACTCTCCCTCGTTGCCCTGCAGCTCGCCCGACACAAGCAGCCTGGGGACAGAGAGAAATAGGGAAAGGCTTAGATATCTCTGTATAATTTATATTTTACTTATGATTTTGTTTGTTTTAGTAAGAGTTTTACAGCACATGCAACACAATAAGTTCATATAAAAGCAAAAGATAGTCACAATAGGCTTACAAACTGAGCGTCCCATGTTGTTGTTGTTGTTTTCAAATCTCTTTAGCTGCGAGCATTTCGCTCTTGGCAGTGCAATGCCTCCCTCAAGTAACCACATGTCTTTGTCATCTGGTCAGCGCCAGAGGAATCGTCCCATAAAAAGGAGAAAAATATCGTCGAACTTACTCTAACTCTAACGGCCACCTGTCCAAGACAAGCACCTGCACAAAAAAACCATCTCCCCCCCACCCCACCCCCCTTGCATCTTTTTCTATATCATAATGACACTGACTAAGACGTCCACTTGTCTAAGACAACCAGAAATTTTACTTTTAGTAGAGGTTTTACGGCACTCGCAACTGCATAAGGTCATATGAGTGCCAGAACATTAGAGGTGTGACAAGAGAGCAACAAACATAAAAAAGAAGAAGGGGAGATAAGGACGATAGATCTTTGATAGGAAAGAAGAAGCAAACCACACCAGAGCACCCGCCAACCACCCACTCACAACAAGAATGACAATTAGAAGTGTTACTAGAGAGTAACATAACAAACAAAGAAGAGAGGGGGGGAATAAACAGTACTTTGCTGCCTCTTTAACTCCCCTGCCTGTGGGGTGCCATACGCCAATCTAGAGAGGGGATGGGGGTGACAATATGTTTCCTTTCTTAATAGATTTTCTTTGGCGAAATAGCTCTTTCGTGCTAGCCTGGCCACCGAGGGTGCAGTCAGGATGAGGGGAAAAAAGGTGGAAAACTAACAAACAAGCCCTGAAATCCCAGAGTTGAATCTTCCTTGCTACAGAAGCACCACCAACCACAAACAAGACAGACAAAATATAGGAAAATTCCAAGCCCCGCCCA
>NW_004797577.1:288880-291274 GCF_000002075.1 Aplysia californica | reverse complement strand
AGGATAGATGTTTGACAGGGAAGAAGGAGCAAACCACAGCAGAGCACCCGCCAACCACCCAAAAAGATGTTACTAGAGAGTAACATAACATACAAAGAAAAGAAGGGGGGGAGGGGAGATAAAAAGGATAGATATTTGACAGGAAAGAAGGAGCAAACCACAGCAGAGCACCAGCCAACCACACACGTATAGATGTTTGACAGGAAAGAAAGAGCAAACCACAGCAGAGCACCCAACCCCCCTCCCCCACGAGCAGACGTACCTGAGGTAGACGACAAAGTAGTCGGAGAGCCCCTGGTCGTTGAACGTCTCCTTTAGCTTCTCCACCGTGCCGGGGCTCTTCACCTGGCTCACAATGTCCATGAACTGGGGAGACACGAGAGAGAGGCGGTCAACGATCAAACACATGGCTCTCTTCTCTCCGAGACGGACGATACAATCTAAGGTTTTAGCTTTTTATATTTAAGCCTAAAGTGTCCAAAGTCAAAGGGGTGCTAAACACATTTAATAACCAATGATTTTTGGAGATTTTTCAATTCTATGAAGAAGCAAACAAAAAGGCATAAAAACCATGAGTTGGGCTGTAATATAAACTACAACTTGCAATATTAGTGAGTGGACCTACTCAGTGTTTAGTTTTAGTAAGAGTTTTACGGCACTTGCAAACACAATAAGGTCATATAAGTGCCGAAGATTCGAGGTGTTACAAGAGAGTAACAAACACAAGAAAGAAGCAGGGGAGACAAAGACAATAGATGTCTGATAGGAAAGAAGAAGCAAACCACACCAGAGCACCCGCCAACCACCTACAAAAAAAGATATAAAAACCATGAGTTGGGCTATAATACAAACTACAACTTGCAATATTTGTGAATGGACCATCAAAAAATAGCCTCCAAGGCAGCAAATTAAGATAATTTTATTTTTTAACACTTATTTTAAACATACAAGAAATAAACCACACAGAATAACTAGATCTACCCTTTTGTGACCGCTCCAGTAGATCGAAAACCAAACATCTCAAAATTACTTGACGGGTGAATATAAAGAACATATTATATCTGTCCTCGTGGTTTTATGCACCCCGCATAATTTTGAAAAATTCGATCATTTTTTGCATAATTTCTTATTATTTTCCTTTATCATTCTTTGTTCAAATTAACATAATCGCATAATTTCACATTTCTGGGCTCAGTTTGCATAATTTCATTATTTTTCTTGCATAATACGATGGGGACAGTTATATCATAAATACCCAAAAATAACAATTTCTACGGGAAAAAACTTGTCAAGCAGTGAGCCTGGTAATATGATTTATTTACTCACAACGTCGTGGAAGTCTTCCAAGGTAAACTGGGGAAAGCCGAGAGCCAAGAGTTTATCCTTGGACTTCTGGGTAATGTCCACAAACCTGGGACGGAGAACACGAACAAACTCTGAGTTTTTGTTTGAGTAAGAGTTTTACGACACTTGCAATACAACAAGGTCATATAAGTGCCGAAGACTAGGGGTATTAAAAGAGAGTAACAAACATAAAACAGAAGGAGAGATCAGGACAATAGATGTTTGATAGGAAAGAAGGAGCAAACCACACCAGAGCACCTGCCAACCACCCACATGTTTTTTTCTGTCTTGACAGACCATCTCAAAGCAGCATACATGCTTCAGCTTTGCCTGGGCGGTTAACATAGAGGAAGTAGATCTTACAGCAGTATGCATGATAAGATACAGCTTTGTGTGGGCGGTAGACATAGAGGAAGTAGATCTTAACGCAATGTACATGATACAGCTTTGTGTAGTAGACATAGAGGAAGTAGATCTTACAGCAGTATACAAGATACAGCTTTGTGTGGTAGACATAGAGGAAGTAGATCTTACAGTAGTATACAAGATACAGCTTTGTGAGGTAGACATAGAGGAAGTAGATCTTACAGCAGTATACATGATACAGCTTTGTGTAGTAGACATAGCGGAAGTAGATCTTACAGCAGTATAGGGCCTACATGATACAGCTTTGTGTGGTAGACGTAGAGGAAGTAGATCTTACAGCAGTATACATGATACAGCTGTGTCTGGAAGGTAGACACAGAGGAAACAGATTGCCAAAGTAGGTGCCTACTACTTCACTTCATTTCACTTCAGATCTTGACTTCCTTCATACACTCCAAAGGAGAGACATAGACATTGTCAATACATTTGGAAATAAGGACGGTGTAAGAGTGTATAAGGAACCATATATAAACATTATCCCACATTTCAAAGCCACTGACATAAACTTTTCAGATCAACAAAGTTATCACACAAAAAGATAAGAAAGAAAAAGAGTGTTCTGACTTGATTAGTGGAGGACAACGGAGAATCTTGGAGCCCTACCCCCTCTTCTCCCCCCCCCCT
>NW_004797577.1:285014-288641 GCF_000002075.1 Aplysia californica | reverse complement strand
GGGGTGTAAACAAAGTGACAGTTACACAAAATTTCACATAAAAGCAATCTGAATTCTGATAATTCACAAACAGTGGAGTCTGCTTTAACCAAACATGGTAAATCCAAAAACAGCGGTAAACCAAAACAAAATTAAATTCCTCCATTTTTCTTTTATCTGAACAACCTCTCTCAACCAAAAACCCAGAGACATAGATAGCGTGGGAGCCATCAAAACTGACACAGGCTACTGCCAGACAAGTGAGTCACAATGTCACACAGTGACGGAAGTACCCATTTCTTTTATCACCGCCGACATCATCCAAGAAGTATCATTGATAATCGCAAGGGTTTAGCGCCCCTTTCAGCGCTTACCACTTTGCCGTCACAGCTCGCCGATGGCGATGTTTACCACCCAGTTCCTTTGGATTTTCCCCAAAATGCCTTTGCCTTTGATGGCAAGGGTTTCTACAGAGCCTTGTGATGGCAAAGTGGTAAAGAGACAAAAACCTTAAAATTTGATGTTCTACTCTGAAAGGATCAAAAACCAAGAAGGCTGAGATCTCACAAAGAACCCAAGTTCTAGAAACATCCCACTGAGGATATAGACCAGGGCCTTACAGCACAATAACCCAGTGTGTCATCAACTGAGCTAGCAGCACGCCAATGTCATTCGACGTGATAAAAACATTAACAATGTACAGTCGAACCTGCCCTGACGGCCACCTGTCCAAGACAACCACCTGTCCAAACAACCACTTCCCAACCCCCCCACCCCCCATCCTGTTTTCTCTACATAATGGACCTGTCCAGGACAAAAACCTATCCAAGGTAGCCATGGCAGCTACATTTATCGATCAACAGCCCCAAACCTGTCCAAGATGACCACACAAATCCTTAAAAACAACACCTTTGTTTTTTAAAATCCCCTATGCTTCCCTTTCCACCCTCCCTCCCAAAAAAAAATAAATACAATAACATTTTAATTAACAGTCCTGACAGCAGTCCTCAGCCAGCAGCCATCAGGACCTGGAAAGAGAATGGTTTGTTTTCTACGTTTTCAGCAATCCTGCCCAAAACATCCACCTGTTCAAGACATCCACCTGTTCAAGACATCCACCTTCCCAAGACATCCACCTGTCTAAGACAACCGCCTTTTCTCTCGACAGTGGATTGCCGTCTTGGAAAATTTGGACTACACTGTCAAATCATAGCAGATCACTGTGATAATTACCTCCACTTTGTGTCTGTAGACTGCGTCCTCCTTGGCATATTCCTCTACGATGTCATCGAAGGACAGAACTGAGCCTATCAAGCTCTGACTCTCAGCAATCTGGCGATGGAACACACACAAAAAATTGTCATGAGATATACTTTCTGCTCGAGACAATACGAAACAAAAACAAAAATTATCCCATTGCAACACTTTTCCTACTCAGCCATTTTTCTTCATGGTGACTTTCTTAGTTCTAAGCCATTTTGGCGGCTGTTTTTGTCCTACTTGACTGCAAGATGAAAAAATAGGCCCTATAA
Organism: Aplysia californica; assembly: GCF_000002075.1. NCBI lineage: Eukaryota > Metazoa > Mollusca > Gastropoda > Aplysiida > Aplysiidae > Aplysia > Aplysia californica. The sequence goes on along the minus strand of NW_004797577.1, from coordinate 287,130 downwards.
TTTCCTCTTAATTTTGTATAGAAACTCAAATGTGTCACAAGTCAACATGCAAATGAATAAAAATAATAATAATAATAATAATAATAATAATAATAATAATAATAATAATTTAATATTTTTAACATTAATTTAAGAATAATAACAACAATAGCCTAACAATAATAATAATAATAATCCCGATCATTTCGATAATGCCCACTCTTGTACAATACAGCTCTAGGCACTTCACCGTATTCTTCACACAAAATAAATTATTAAATGTGCAGGAGCGTAGGTATCCATACCTTCTTTAGGTTAACGCCAACATCATATAAGCAGACACTCGTGCATGCACTATCACAACACAATCAATGACGGTATATATAACATATTAACACACAAATATTAATAGGAATAAGACTGATTGTAAAATTAAATCTTCTCTCAGACAGTGTAGTGAAAGAAAAAAAATCAACCAAAGTATAAAATAGCGGTTTATGTTGTACGAGTCTGTCGATACGATTGTATCCATAATGAATGAATATATATGAATAAGTTGAGCTGTAAAATGAAATGCTGCAAAATGAAATGCTGCAAAATGAAATGCTGCAAAATCCAGCTCCTGGCCATAAATAAAGCATGGGCAGAGCATGCGCCTCTGCACTTTTTGTCACTCACAATAAAATCTTACCTCTTTCTCTATAGCTCTTTGCTGTGCCATGGTGTCCTCATCATAATTTTTCGCTGGAAAAAAAGAGGGAAGAAATTTTTTGCAAAAAAGAGCTACAATGATCAGCTTTCTGAAAAGACCTTTGAAATAGAATTTTCATTTTTCACGTGAATAGTTGAAATCACAGCTCACTACACAGAAAGACTTTTTAAAAATATTTTGTTATCTTACACGTGACTATAGTCGATGTTGTAGCAGTGCGTCGTGTTTGTTAAGCTCAACAGCAGCTTTTCCACAAGTTCTACTGTTCGTCAAAACAAGCATTACTGCCGTACCACAGGAAGGGAATGAATTATAAACATAAAAGTAAAAGTCTGAAAATAAAGATCCTGAGAACAAATCCATTCGCTACATTTTTCAGAAGAAAATGACAAGAGAGTAACTTAAAACAAAGAGAATGATAGAAATCATTAGTCTGGGGAATTTAAGGGTCTAATCTGACAAAATTTCCGTTTCCCGAAAACACCAAATCAAAATAAAACATCATCTGGAAAATTGCCGATCTCTGATTAGGTAGTTAGTCTCCATAGTCTTAATAGTTCAGTAGTCTCTGCCTGAGATCTCACTGCTGATGATCCTGGTGCACAAAAACAGAATTTTTACTACACATTAAAGTCAAGTCATCCCTAAGATATCACTCTAAACGGACTAAATTCAGCTCCAAATTTCAGATCATAATTTACTGAACTAACACTTGGTGGGTGCATGCCCAGCTAATAAACCAAGAAGCTCAAATTTGCAATCAATTGCACTGCCCAGTGCGACACAGAACCACTCTTGTGAATATGATCACACCTCCATTGTAACTCATAATAACTGGATACAATGTTTGCCCCAGACAGGATGATTCAGGTAAGCCTCTAGGATGTAAACTCATTGAGGATTTGTTTTCCCTAAACATTGCATTCGTATTTGAGACCTCCATGATATGATAGCCACTTCCTTAGGAGGCCTCTATAATGACTTGTGAGTAATTTGTCAATAAAAATTTTGACAGGCGCTATTTTGCAACGCCGCGTTCTGAATAGCTCCCGAGCTATTTGAAACGCCGCAGTCTGTGGTTAGCTCCCATGCTATTTGAAATGTCAGAACTTCCAACAACGAAAGGTAAAACCTATATTAAGCTTGATATCTAGACCTAACACACTGCGTTATATTTAGCACTGGCGCTAATCGCAACGCAGCGTTGCAAATAGGTACTTCCTAAAATTTGTGTAAAATCTAACTCTTTTAAAAAGTCGTCTTTCTTTTCTCCTCCGCAGTGGCTACGTTCACGGCGCCCTGAATGCAGCCTGCAGGCTACGTTCACGGCGCCCTGAATGCAGTCTGCAGGCTACGTTCACGGCGCCCTGAATGCAGTCTGCAGGCTACGTTCACGGCGCCCTGAATGCAGTCTGCAGGCTACGT
>NW_004797577.1:281370-282768 GCF_000002075.1 Aplysia californica | reverse complement strand
CGTTACCATAGTAACACAAAAGAATTTTCAAAATTTTACTTCATGACTTAATTCTCCACTCTTTTTATATTGATGCTTCCCAATGATGCTACAACATTTGTAAGCTTAGTTTCTTCTTCTTAACGAATTTCAAAATTTCTCCCGCATCATGCCTTAAACCGGCAGTGGACACTCCATCTAAACGAAGCTTGAGTGCCGTGAACGTAGTCTTCACAGCGCCTGCAAACTGCATTCAGGGCGCCGTGAACGTAGCCACTGCGTTTCTCCTCAGTTTTCCACGCTATAATTTAATTCAGCTCAAATTTATATCAAGACAAATAAGTGTGAAAAGTAGGCAGCAGAGAACCAAAGTAGGCATGTACTCGGTAAGATTGAAGAATACCGGACCAGCGGACTGACTTTGCCCATGTCCCAACCTTAGGAATTCATAATTTTCCCGTTTTTAATATCTCTCAAAGGAGAATCTCGGACCGGTAGATCTATTCATTAAAATTTTGGCGGTTTTGTAGTTTCGTTCGTTAAAGTCAAGCAGGGGGGTTTCAGGGTGGCTTGCCCCCCTGACCTAAAAAAAAATATGGAGGTGGGGGGGTTCAGGGGGGCATGCCCCCCTGAATTTTATCCTAATTTGATGTTTTGCAGTTAGGTTGCATCCCTGCTCTTTGTGTAGCCTTATTCAAATAGTATTTGGTCTTCAAGACTTCTGGATTTCTTCTCTGAATGTAAACAAATGGATCGTGGACTTTAACGAACCGAACTACAAGATCACCAAAATTTTGTCAGGGGGGAGACCCCCCTGAACCCCCCCTCCTCCACTCCAACCACCCGCCCCACCAACCCACTTTCTCGCGCAATAATGTACGAGTGGTCCGGTATTCTTCAATCTTCCCATGTAGCTACTCATGCACAGATGAGTAAATAAATTACAAGTAAAAAAAAACCTTCACAGCAGAGCAGTCTCGCCTCGTCAATCAGATCAGGCTACGGCTACGGACGGTTTTCTGGCGACCGTTCCGAAAATCCAACCAAGGAACGCACTCACCTGGATCGTATGAAAAGTTGCCGTCCATGGTGATCAGTTACGCCTTGCTTTTGTACGGGTGAAAGTAATGTACGAGCACCTAAGACGGCAGCTGAGCTCTGATTTTCCAAATTATAACAGGACAAGGGAACCGGGAAAGAGTGATTTTCTTGAGAATTCGGCAAAACCAGTGCAATAAGGAATGATTACTCTGGATTGATAAATCTCCCACTGACTTTCATGCGAGTTACCTTTCCTTCCTTTATAAACGATTGTCTTTCGGCAAAATTGTCAATCTTTTAGTACGACTGACAGTGAAAAAAAAAACCCTCTCTCTCTCTCTCTCTCTCTCTCTCTCTCTCTCTCTCTCTCTCTCTCTC
>NW_004797577.1:246133-280615 GCF_000002075.1 Aplysia californica | reverse complement strand
CCCCCTCTCTCTCTCTCTCTCTCTCATTTACATGTACATCTCTCTCTCTTTCTCTCTCTGTCTGATCTCTCGAGATATCCCCCTCTCTCCCACATCTCTCTCTCTCTCTCTCTCTCTCTCTCTCTCTCTCTCTCTCTCTATCTATCTATCTATCTATCTCTCTCTCTATCTATCTATCTATCTATCTATATCTATCTATTTCGTGATACCTAAATAAACAGGGTGACCTCTTCCACTTTTTAATGCGTTTTTTGTTTTCAAGCAACGAGTCGTGCGATCCTTTGGCGAGACCAGCCTAGTGCAGTATACGGAAATCAAGACTGTACTGACATGAACATTGCATTCGTCACCTGAAGCCTTTTTCCACATGTAGGCTTGAGTCCAGCATCTTTTATCTATAGCCTATTTGCACACATGACAGCCCCCAACCCAAAAGATGCATTAAATTCCCAGAGTAGAAGAGAACAAGTCACGGTTTTTTGCCAGCGAACACAACGCATCCCACTGAATTCCTACCGAATGTAATAGTATCCGCAAGGATACCCCCACCCGACTGCCCGTTGTGCGACTGCCAGGAGGAAACAGTATACACACCACCTCTTTAACTGCCCTGCGACCTGCGACCTACCTACCTACCTACCTACCTACCTACCTATCTACCTACCTCCCCAGACATCGGAAATACTCTATACAACGACAAAGCACAGCTGATAAAAACCTGTCAATTCTTTGCCATATCGACAGACAGGAGGGCTAGAACCCAAATGGCCGCTGGATCGGAAAAGTAAAGTAAAGTAAAGTTCTACCAAGCATCATCCAGAAATCCTACTTATTGCAAAGCGAGTTCATATTATTTTGTGGATTCTTGTATAATTGAACCCCCCCAGGGGCAGTGCTACTGACTGAAGTGTCTTAAAGGCCATCACCAAACTTGTTCTTTTGGCTGATTCACAAAAGTCACGCTCACAACTGTGCCTGAACTGCAACAGGGAACTGCTGCTTTTTCTTTCCTAATCTTTACTATCGTCATTTTTCCTACTTCTTTTGCATATTTGTCACACTCTTGTGACCCACTATTTCCGGGGTGCCTTGATATAGTCAAAGTCAAAGCAGACTTTGTGCTGTTGCGGCTAGAGAGGCGAGCAGAGTAAGCCTGATTCCCTGTATGGACTTTTCTGTTGACATGCACCCTAGACGGTCATAAAAATGGTCATTTTATGATCGCCTCGCATCCACCCCTTGGCGCTCAATGACCTTGCAGTTGCAGGCTCTACTAAACTTCTATTATTGCTGGGTTTGCAGGGCCCACTTGAGCATGACTTTCCTTTCAACTCAACGTCGAACTGATTATGCTATTTAGTCAAAAAAAAAGAATAAAGTGTCTTTTAGAAATATTTTGAAAAGTATGTTGCCAGGTGTTACAAATCAATAATATTTATGTGTTTTAAAAATTCGATAACAATTATTTAATTCGACGAAGTTGTAGGTCTAAATGGCGAATGCAGAAAAGGCTGCCATCAAATTACGTCCCTTTGCATCGTTCACGCGCCATTTATGAAACGACAACAACAAGAAGTCAGAAGGGAGGGCAAATTTTTTACAGTTCACAAGAGAGGCGGAAGGAAAGAAAAAACCCTGGCATTTGCTCAGTATTTCTTTGCTTACTATCACTCTATTTCAGGTAGATGAACAGTGCAGTACTGTGTGAATAGTCTAAAGAATGGACTCTACTACAGACTTTGAATTATTTTGTTTGTACGACCCAACATGTGCGCCACTGGCTTTTCATCAGAAGTAAGTTCCCATTTGTCATGTCATGTTTTCACCCTGTCTGTGTCTTTGTAAATTGAACTTGTTTTATAGGCCCCCTATACTATGATACTTTAGATCTAGATCTAGAGGCCTAATAGTCAAGGAGTAAGGCAGGAGAGAAAGTGAAAAGTGGCTGTCCTACACAGTAGACATGTGGTTCAAGTTGTTGTCTGGTAGACCACTTTGGACAAATAAATCATCTCGTGGGGGGGGGGGGGGGAGGGGGCGCTTTTATACTAGCATCAAGATCGGGCATTATTCCCCTGCCCCTTCCAAGGCCTGAGTTTGCACCGTATATATGAGTATGCTATGGGTTTGTGGAAGCAACTTGGAACTCTAGGAAAGGAAAGCTTCCAATCTGATCTTGATTCGAATTGCCTGCCCTTTTTATGACTGTACTGCACTAAACTTTTTCTTTTCTTCTCAGCCGTGGCAGCAAAGAGCTGAGGTTTACCTGCAGGCTCCCGACACAGAAGAACAAAATCAAGCAGCTGATGATCTTCGCTCAAGGTCCTTGCCAAAGTTTAAGAGATCATCAGGTCAACGTAGAAATCATCAGCCCCAAACACCACCAACTGCTGTGCACATTGTCAGAGGAAAAAAAGTAATTATATTAATTATTATTAGTTGTTTTTTTTAAAGCCTTAGTAGATCTAGATCTAGAAATAGAAGATCTAGTAAGGTTTTACACGCTCACAAAGTGAACATGCATAAAATATAAGGTCATCTGAGCGTCAAGAGGTGGATGTCAACAGAGAAGTCCAAACGGAGAATCAGGCTTACTCTGCTCACCTCTCTAGCCTCAACAGCACAAAGTAAAGTCTGCTTCGACTATCAAGACACTTCGGAAATAGCAGTTCACAAAAGAGGGACAAACATACAAAATGTCTTTCAAAAGAAGCAGAGGAAAATGACGATAGAGTAAGGATGAGGAAAGAAAAAGCAGCAATTCCCCCTATTTTCAAAGTTTCACATTGCATTTTATATAATTAGGCATTAAAGTACTAATTATATTTTACTTTCTTAAATAGAGGAGTTTTAAAGTCTTTTTTAATGCAATCATGTTTTTCTGTGGCAAAAGTAACTTCTTTCCGGTAATTTGGTGCCCTTTTGTACCTGTCATTATATTATAATAGCCTTTCTTGAGACTGCATTTTTAACAAAAATCCTCCCTGTTAAACCAAAGAAAATCAGGCAGTTGTGTGGATTTCAGTTTAAGTGGACTCCATTGTATTTTGCTTTTCCGTCAGTTACATAAATTGAATATTTTTTGTCTGAAAATTTTGTTGCATGTGACTGACAAAAACTCTTGGAGACCGATTTTGCTATTTTTAAATTAAAACAACTTTTTTCCCTTGATTTGAACTTTTTGACTGGTCACTACAAGAATAAGTCTTTGATAATGACTTTTCCATTATTTAGTGTGTATGGCATTGCTGGGCCAAAAGGAATAGCTCAACGACTGCATGAGTAACACCAGTAACGACAGCCGTTCCAAAAAAATGACACACTAATGCAGAGATGATACCTGTTGAAAAAAGTCAAAGTAATTACTTTATAGAGCCTTTCTTCGTGAAAGTTTTTGTGAGTTTTTTGTTAGAGGAAGCTTGCATCTACCAATAAAAAGATAATTAGAGTGCAGTAAAGAATGGCTCCATGACTGCTTGGGATTTTTTCAGTAGGTCACATTCTCTTCTGCTTTACCTGTGTCATTTTTCAAGGAATGTCCTTCTAGCACACAACCAATGTCGCATGCTAGCGCTGTGACAGTAACAGCGATGTTCCTCACGTGTCTGTTTCCACTTGTCTTGCAGGTGCTACCAGTGGTTCGAGGGATCCGGGACCGGCCACGGACTGCCCAACATCAAAGCTGTCTCTAATCTCAAGTTTGTCCTTGTTGCTACTGTGACAAAGAAAGCCGCTGATAACGAAGCGGATGGAGACGAACTTCCTACGGAGCAGTCAGCGGCAGAGGGATCCCTAGAACTGCCTGGGTCAGACGTCTCTGGCGATGATGAGCAATCTGGTGCAGCGGAGAAACAAGAAGTCAAAGAACTTCTGCCTGATAACTCAAATAAACAAATGATGGATGGAAAAGATAAGCAGCACACCGTTATCACCAGTAAGAATAAGAGCAAGAAAAGCTGTCTGCCCGATGGTAAAAGATCTAAGGATGTCGGTGATAAGATTCAGCTTGACAGTGCCGAGAACAAGCCATCTGAGGACATCACTGTGGAGTCAGGCAAAGCTGTAGACAAAGAGCTTTTTGTTGTTGAGTCTGGGTCTTCCAAAGACAAGCGAGGTAATGTCAAGGAAAGTAAAAAACCTCCCCCTAAAGAGATCAGTAAAAAGTCATCCAAAAGAGTTCCTGATGGTGCCTCAAAAGGTAAAAAACAAGTCAGTAAATCGAAGGATATCAGTACATACTTCACTACAAGCTCCAGTAAGCCGGCATCAGAAAAAGCAAAACCAAAGCCGTCTGAACAGACACAAACAAGCCAGACTGCACACAAGGGAGAAGGGAAACTCTCAAAGGACGGTGGGCAGCAGGAAGTGGAAAAATTGATTGAAGATCCGGACGAGAAATCTGATCGTGGGTCTGAGAAGGCATGCCCTGTCTCTAAGAAGCAAAAAGTAAAAACCAGAAACATTTCAGCGGATCTCGAAAAGGACACGATTGACTTGTGTGAAGAAGTTCCAGAGAAAACATCTGAGAGCCAAGACGCGGTGTTGACTTTGCTGACAAACACTCCCGAGGTGACAAAGAAGACTGATGGAGAACAGATGCAGAAGCTGAATGAGAACACACCCGCAGATGTAAGTTTCTACCTGCTGTACTGTTGTTCAACACTCACGCGTTCAAGTTGATTTAATGACTCCCTCTAATTACGGGGTGCACTTTGATTCTTTTTTGCTAGCTTATGAATTTTAAGCCTGTACAACAAAAAAGTATGGAAGATTGCGGCATGCCGTTGGTACAGAATTTAGAGAAGAATGTTTCAGACTTACGTAGTTTGTGATGCACAACCTTTGTCTTTAGATCCCATGCCGTGTAGTGATAGTTGAATGCAGGTTCTTTTTGTCTTTTTGGTTGTCATGTCACCTGATTCTTTCTCAGTTTTCTCCCACCCACCCCACTCTGTTGCCGGATCGATGACAACTCCCCCCCACCCCACCACCACCACCCACACCTCTTACTATGTTCTCAACCTGTTTGGCTTCTGCAAGGTGGGGCTTACTTTACTGAAGATCATTTTCTTACCTTGTGGTTCTTTGTATGGTGACAAATTATACTTTGAATTTTAATCCTGCTCTCATTTTAAGTTTCGTAATGATCTTTTTGCACCCTCGATATGCCTGTATAAAAGAAGGCTCCAAAAGATTTGATGTCAATCAACATTTCCCTTCACAGCCTGTGTGCAAATCTCGGTCGCCATTCCCAACACCAAAAGTGTCAAGAAAGAGGAAAAACGATGACGAGAACACGCCCACGTCAAAGCCGCGGCGACAGAAACTGGCCATGAAGGCTCTCTCTGAAAAAAATCCGCCACTGGCAAAGATGTCTCTGATGAAGTTTTCTGATCTGACCCTCCCTGAAGATACAGATACTGCAACCTCTCCGCCTAAAAATGCTGACACCAGCAAAAAAGTGTCACGCTGCGTGGACTTATCAGCACGAGGTATATGGTTTTGTTTATTAATTATAGTTCTGGTCTTGTCGTGTCTTAAAGCCTGAGATGCTTTCTTCTGGGAAAGGAACTTTCTTTCTCTTTTTTTGTTTGTTTTTTTCCCCCTTTCTTTCTTTCTTTTTTTTTTTTCCCCTCCTCGTTTTGTGTGGGAAGATATATGATGCTGTAGAGCCCGTAATATCCTAATCCTGGGGATGGATGGAAAGCAGCATGAGTTGGTCTTACTTCTTTTCTTTTCTTCTGTCTGCCTGTCTTCCCTTTTCCCAGCATTAAGTGACTGTTGTTTTATCGACATGCTTCTCCGTACTAAAACAAACTTGTATTTTTTTCTTCCAGTTCCCAAACCAAGCAGTCGCTGGGGTCACTCGTTCACCCTGGTCAGTTCAGAAAGTGCCGTCCTCATCGGGGGTCAGGGAGACAAACAGCTCAGCCGGGATTCCATCTGGTCTCTCAATCCAGGTAAGTTGTTTTGAGGACCAGGGAACACCGACTGTGTTCAACGAATACTTCGTCTTGATTTAATTATAATTGTGTAATCTTAAATGATAAATATTAACTCATAGAAATACACTCCCAATATTACACTGGATTGATATTATGGTTTTGATTGTGGTATTGAGAGTCAATATTTTGTCATGTTTTTCCTTTCGCAAAAAGGTTTTAAAATTGTAATGATGTAATCTTAAATGATAAATATAAACCCCTAGGAATGTACTCCCAATATTAGACTGGAATGATATTACTGGTGATTTCCTCCCGAAGAATACAACAGTAATGAAGAATCGTTGCCTGTCTTTTTACTGCTTCTCTTGGGTCTGTTAACTAATCATTATTTTTTCAATGTTTTTTCCATTTTTTTAAAGCAGAGATGCCATTTTTCGGATGAATTTGGAACTCCACAGTTCTGAAATTGTCCATATTTTGTTTTTTATATATAAAAGTGGTCTTGGTACAAGATATGTTAGACATTGTAATCCATAAATTTTGAGTCCTTGCGTTTCCAAGGTGTCTGACAATATCTGGTGTTTTTTTGTTTTGTTTTGTAGCCTGTTGGCATCTGTTTAAAAAAGCAGATTGCGTTTTGGCTTTTGTTAATTTGTTGTTTTTTTTTCATTTTCGTTCTATTTCTAGAAACGAGGACGTGGAAATCTCCCGAGGTCGTGACAGAAGGAGCGAAGCCTGAGTACAGGGTAGGCCACACTGCCACTTACGACCCCACCATGCGATGCATCTACGTCTATGGAGGCTCCAAAAATGCAAAATGGTTTCACGATGTGCATATTTTCGATCTGGATGAAAACAAATGGACCTTAGTGAAGGTAAATCTTCTCATATATTTAAACTGTTTTGTTCATATCTTATTCCATGGATGTACAAAATAACATTTGTCTAGCACAGATTCCCGCTCAACAGCAAGCTCTATGACGAGAGGGAACTTTATTTTCTGTGCCAATGATGTGATATAATTTTCTCCCTCGGAGAGTTACAGAAGGGAAAGTCTTGGTTGCCTCTGATTGTGGTGAAAACAAATGTGGGGAAATTTTTTTCTTCTTCTCTGCAGCTGTGATATTATTTGATTCTCTCACCTCAGTTATGATAATGGTGATCCTGAAGTGCTTATATAAATACTTTTTATAAACCCCATAGCATAAAACTAACGTAACCTAACTTAGTTTACTTGAACTTCAAAATAGTTTTAAGTTCGTTGAAATAAGATTAATCAGAAAGTTCTGTGTTCTCAAAATATGGTTGTCTGGATGTAATTATATTTCTTGGAGCCCTAATACTTCTTAGATCATTATTTTTTTTTTAACTAGTTTTTTTTGGACAATATTCACTTTGCTACTGGTTTTCTCCAGGTCGCACAAAAATATAGGAACATGCCGTTAACTACTCAGACACACATCAATGCCTGCAATATTCTTGCTTCTATGCTGTCACACACAGACTGTCACATTTATTCTCCAAAGGCAAGGTCGAAACAGATGTTATCATCATCATATAACAGTCAAACTTGCTCTAACAGCCAAACTTGCTCTAACAGCCAAACTTGCTCTAACAGCCAAACTTGCTCTAACAGCCAAACTTTCTCTAACACAGTCAAACTTTCTCTAACACAGCCAAACTTGCTCTAACAGCCAAACTTTCTCTAACACAGCCAAACTTTCTCTAACACAGCCAAACTTGCTCTAACAGCCACCTGTCCAAGAATATCACTTGTACAGACAACCATTTCCCTCTGCTCTTCTCCTTGCTTTTTTTTATCTATAGATATTATGATGACACTGTCCAAAACTTCCACCTGTCGAAGACAACCATTGTTCTCTTCAAGGATAGTTGACTGTCTTGAACAATTTCTTCTGTCTGTTGAAATAGAGAACACACAAACTAGTAACCACACACACACACATACACACACACACACATACACACACACACACACACACACACACACACACACACACACACACACACACCTCAGGGCATTACTACTGTCTGAAGTTGTCTTTAGGCCATCCCCAAACGAGGGATATTAACACATTTTCTTATGCACAGTAGAATTGTAAATCGGCTGATTTATCAATGTCATGCTCAAACTGCTGCTTTTTCTTTCCTCTCCCTTACTGTCGTCATTTTACCTCTACTTCTTTTGTATGTTTGTCACAGTCTTGTGAACTGCTATTTCCGGGGTGCCTTGATAGTTGAAGCAGATTTTGTGCTGTTGAGGCTAGAGAGGTGAGCAGACTAAGTCTAACTGATTTCCTGTATGGACTTCTCTGTTGACATCCACCCCTTGGCACTCATATGACCGTATGCAGTTGCAAGCGCCGTAAAACCTCTACTAAAACTAAAACTGTCCTAAACCTTCCACCTGTTGAAGACAACAACTTTTTTCCTCAAAAATAGCTGGCTGTCTTGGACAATTTCTTATGTCTGTTGTAAGTTGCGAACACAAACAAGTAACTTGTTCTCTCCCCCTGTTCTCCGACCACCAGGCCAACGGCAAGGCTCCGACAAGGGCCTACCACTCCACCTCGTTGTTCCGCCATGAGCTGTGGATTTTCGGTGGAGTTTTCCCGCGCCCCGACCCACAGCCCGACGGCTGTGACAACGACGTTCACATCTTTAGCCCCGTCATGGAGAGCTGGTACAAACCCATCGTCACAGGGGAAAAGCCTCGGCCACGATCAGGGTAAGTCTTCTTATGGTGGGTGGTTGGCGGGTGCTCTGATGTGGTTTGCTTCTTCTTTCCTTTCCTATCAAACATCTATGAATGGTCATCATCTTTATCTCTCCTTTTTTTGTGTTTGTTATTACTCTCTTGTAACACCTCTAATCTTCGGCACTTATATGACCGTATTGTGTTGCAAATGCCATAAAATGCTTACTAAAACAAAGTCTTCACAAGAAATATTGTGATAATAATAATGTAGATCATTTTTATAGCACCAGATTTACTCATTGGAACACAACTCTAGGTGTTTTAATGAACATTATTACCCAAACAGACCTGATAGCATTATGAAACAACTAGCTGGGTACCCGTTCGATGAACAGGCTCGGAGAATCGATCGTCAAGTCATTGTGGACTCAGTGTGCACTGCTTGTGAACGGAAGCCTCACTTGTTTACAATGAACAATGGCGTCTTAGAAGACACTTTCTCAAGATTAGAGCTAAAGGAAACTAATTTTTAAAAAAAAATTAGAATTAAACTACAGCGACTTCAGACTCCTTAATATAACTGTGCACCCTTTAAATGATTCAGAACCACCGTTGTTGCTTTTCCAAATTCGAAGTTAATTGCTTCGGACGCGTTTAGGCAACCAAAGTGACGAACTTTCACAGATATAATTGATTTCAACTTTCTGGGAAGTATACACTGCAAGCTATTTTACAAGTGTTCAATTAAAAACACTTAGTGGCGACATCTTTGCTGTCTAAGGCTGTGTACCCTTTCCCACCTGGGTCAAGTGAGGAAAATACATTGAGAGGGATATATTGCATCCCAGCAGACAGACCAAGATACTTGATAAAAGTTTTTCCCTCTCGATTGTTGCGCTTAAGTCTTCTTTTTATTACCGTGAAGTGCCTAATTGCCACTTAACAGATTCCGTTGTTTTTTTTCCTTTCTCAATGCCACATGCTGTCATGAATACAATGTAACCCGCGCGCTCATATGACCGTATACATGCAGTTGTGAGCGCCGTAAAACACTTACCTAGAAGGAAAAAAATACAGTGTAATCTACTAACAATGCCATGATCATGTGAAAGTACGGGGTCGATGCAACCATGTGTTAATGTGTTGTTTCTTCTTCAGACACTCTGGCACGTGCATCAAGGACCTGATGGTTGTGTTTGGCGGCTGGGACTTCCCCTACTGCTACAACGACCTCTACATTCTCGACCTCAGTGAGTTATTATTATAATGTGTGTCACCTTTGTGAAATCAAACACATGCTCGTTAAAGTCACAAAATCAAAGAAATCGATGTTTTTTTCTGCCTGTTGGGCAATTTTGATCACTTTTTTTTTCTTCTTTGGCTCAAACTTTTTATCTCTGTTCCAAAACACATTTCTGTGTAGATTTTACTGAAAAGTGATGACCAAAGGCTCAAAAATGGAAATTTGCAGTTTCCAAGAACACTATACAGTTTTGGAAGTCACCAAACTTAAGCGTTCATTTTCTAGTAATTTTACCTGTGGCACCAGGCGACACCCCCCTTCTCCAATTGCAAAATCTTGACTTCTCTACAAGATAGATGGATACTTTTTTCATCACTTTATTTTGACCGCTCGTGAATTTTTATTGCATTGTATATTTTTAGTGAACACATTTTCAACCTCACTGCGAGACTGTTTTTCTCGTATAAAATTTTACACATATGCATTTATATTATATGTATAATACTTTGTTTTACGTACACACTTGTCGATTAATTTTTAAGATGTGATGTCTTTTTCATTGTAATGCGCATTGAGCATCTTTTAGGAAATGGAAATGCGCAGTATAAGTGCTATTTATTATTATTATCATCAAAAGCAAGACAAATGAACAAACTTTAAGAAGAAGAAAATGTTTTAAAAGAGAGACAGAGCAAATAAAATGATTTGTGACTTCTGCTGTGACCAATGAGACCCAATTCTGGCAGAGAAAAGTTTTTGCACCTGTTGAGCCTTAAAGGCTTCATTTCCACCTGTGTATCCTGTATGTGTGTAGAAGTTATGAATGTTTCAGAGAAGCCCATAGTGAGTAATAAATAGATTTTTAGCAAGAAAAAAAAAATCTACAGATTGAGTGGAAGTTCCAAGATTGCTTCTTCAACCATTTCTTATCTATTTAGTTCTCAAATTATTAATGTTGGTTCTTAGTAAGTAACAATTTGTTGGGGGTTTTTGTGTGAAATATAAACCCAGATTTCTTCTTCAACCTTTTCTTATCTATTTAGTTCTCCAATTTTGTTTTTCGTTAAGTAACAAGTTGATTTGTTTGTGAAATGTTTACTGTTTGTGAAAGAAATTCCTATAATACAGTAAGCCTACACTTGAACTTGAAGAAGTTTTAATGTTTCAGAAGTTCTGTTTTCTAGCACACAAAAACTTTGTATTCCTCTTTGTGTAGCCTAAATAGATGGTTACAACAGCTTTTCTCTATGGGGGTGTGAAATATCTGCAATTTAAATTATTACACCAACACTTTTTTGCACTCATTCCGTAAAGTTGTTTCTCACTTCACTGGAGATTTACTTAACGGTTTCCTTTTTTTTTCTTTTTCTTCAAGCTACGGTTGACTGGTCTTGCCCTAAAGTACACGGAGCTCCACCAAAGCCCAGAAGGTAAGCTCATGGGTACAAACTATCCATAACGAAATGATTGTGAAGACCAAGGAGGAAGAGGAGTTGTTATAGATCTTGCTAGCTGCGGCAGGGTGGGAAGCTCTGGTTACCTGCCTCCCTGTGTTACGGCTATTTTCTCATGATATAACTGTATAACTGACTATTCTCTGGTATTGTTTTCTCGTATTACGATACATTTCCAAAAGAGCAAAAACAGATAGATATACAAATTTATTCATACCAACTGCAGTGAGGTTACTAAACACACAGTGCTACAAATGAAACAGAGAGAGAGAATTTTACGGAGTGGGTGTTTCAGCACGTTAGACATACAGTCGAACCTGCCCTGACGGCCACCTGTACTAACGGCCACTTTCCATTTCCCCCATTGCGTTTTTTCTATATAATTTAACTGTGTAAAACGGGCACCTGTCCGCCGCGGCCACCATATTTTAACACACAACCCCTATCACACTAAGCAATAACAACTGTCTAAGACGGCCACCTTAGTGACTCATTACGTTTTGTCATAAATTGTGCTTTGGCCCTTGGCATTGTGGGCGAGCTGTCATAATCCAATCACTTGTCGTTGTTGTTAGGTAGTCCCTCCAACCGATCATGTTGCGTAGGCCTCTCCCTCTGTTGACCAATAGGTAGGCTACCAATTTTCAGCTGCTGGTGGCGTAACCGTGTGATCCCTCATAACCCTAAAGCCCCGCCCAGAACTCATACGCAAATCGTAAGTGAGATGAGTGCAGTGTTTACCCAGTCTGTAACAAAGTAACAATGGACGTCAACATGAACTTGTGACAGAAGCGTCGCTTGTTCTCTGTGTGGTGGTGACCCATGGGTTTGTTTTAACACGGCACTGTCTTCCTCGTCTGATACATTTCGTTTTATTGTCACCCTTGTGCACAATCAGCAACAAAATAGAAATAACAAACAAAATACAAATCAACAACAACAAAAACAACAATTGATTGGGACTTCAGAAGGGAATAGTTATTTTTCTTCATTTTGATCAATCCTGCCTAAGACGGCCACCTGTCTTATACGGCCACTTTTCTCCTTAACAATGGGTGGCCGGCTTACACAGGTTTGACTGTATATACACTAATGCCCAGTTTGTTGTACGTATCCGCGTGAGTGCACCTAAGTAACATCTACTGCCATTGTAAACGAGCAAGACAAATTTCTCCCTGCGAGACGAGATGAATAAAGATTGTCATTGTTTGTTTTCTCGCGTTATTAAATTTCTCAAGATACCGGGGGGGGGGGGGGTTGTGTTACAAATGTTTTCACATGTCACAGTTTTCTCGTCTTAGTTTTCTCACATTAGAACTGTTTCCTCGTGTTACAAGTTTATTTTTCTTCCGTTAGAACCGTTTTCTTGTTGAACTACTGTTGTCTTATATCACGACTGTATTGTTTTGTCGCTTTCTCGTGTTACAGTTGTTTGGGGGTTTTTTGTGTTAATTTTCTCATGTTACAAGTTTATTTTTTTTCCATTAGAACCGTTTTCTTGTAAAATTACTGTTGCTTTATATCACGACTGTTATCTTATATCACAACTGTTTTTTTGTGGCAGCTGGCACGCCTCCTGTACGCTGACCAACAACCGTCTGTTCATCCATGGAGGCTACGACGGCGACAACGCCCTTCACGACGCTCACATCTACGACCTCGGTAAGACATCGCCATATTACGCTCTTGACATGCTTGGCTCATTGGAAGGGGCTCTCTGAATTTATTCTTAAATATGGTGGGGGGGGGGTTATATGATGGTTAGGTTCTTTGCTGTCACAGAAAACATATTAAATTGCATTTATATTGCCCATTTTCATCCTGGAAAAAAAAAAAGAGCTCAATTTGCATGCCAATAAAGGGAGGAAGTAGAAAGAGGGTTAGGGTTGGTGTAAGGTCCCTTCTTTATTGTGTTTGTTGTGGTGGTCGCTCGTTACGAAAGTCCTTCCCCAACAAATGTAATTATAATAATAAATTGCGTTTATATTGCCCATTTTCATCTTGATGAGAAACTCAATTTTACAATATTCCTTCGACTTCTTGTGATAAAAGTAATTTTGAAAAGAATGTTGAATGTATCGTGTGTTTGCTTCTCCTTGCTAGTTTCTTACGTAAGAGTTTGATGCCACTGACTGAAATGTCTTTAGGCCATTCCCAAAGGGTGGACATAACATATTCTTTTATGCTCAGTAGAATTGTACGTGGGCTGATTTATCAATGTTATGCTCGTACTGTGCCGGAACAAGATAGGGGGAACTGCTGCTTTTTCTTTCCTCATCCTTACTATCGTCATTTTTTCCTCTACTTCTTTTGTATGTTTGTCACTCTCTTGTGAACTGCTATTTCTGGGATGCCTTGATAGCCGAAGCAGACTTTGTGCTGTTGAGGCTAGAGAGGTGAGCAGAGTTAGTATGCCTGATTGGCCGTTTGGATTTCTCTGTTGACATCCACTCCTTGGCACTCATATGACCTTCTGCAGTTGCGTGCGTCATAAAACCTTACTAAAACAAAACTTAACAAGAGTTGGATGTGTCAATGTGTGTTTGCTGAACCTTACTAGCTAGTTTCTTTCACTTACATTAGAGTTGAATGTTTCTCAAGGTGTGTTTGCCTTTCCTTACTAGTTTCTCGCGTCAGATTTCGATGTGTCTCACTGTGTGTGTGTTTGCCTTTCCTTACTAGTTTCTCGCGTCAGATTTCGTTGTGTCTCACTGTGTGTGTGTTTGCCTTTCCTTACTAGTTTCTCGCGTCAGATTTCGATGTGTCTCACTGTGTGTGTGTTTGCCTTTCCTCACTAGTTTCTCGCGTCAGATTTCGTTGTGTCTCACTGTGTGTGTGTTTGCCTTTCCTCACTAGTTTCTCGCGTCAGATTTCGTTGTGTCTCACTGTGTGTGTGTTTGCCTTTCCTCACTAGTTTCTCGCGTCAGATTTCGATGTGTCTCACTGTGTGTGTGTTTGCCTTTCCTTACTAGTTTCTCGCGTCAGATTTCGATGTGTCTCACTGTGTGTGTGTTTGCCTTTCCTCACTAGTTTCTCGCGTCAGATTTCGATGTGTCTCACTGTGTGTGTGTTTGCCTTTCCTTACTAGTTTCTCGCGTCAGATTTCGATGTGTCTCACTGTGTGTGTGTTTGCCTTTCCTCACTAGTTTCTCGCGTCAGATTTCGATGTGTCTCACTGTGTGTTTGCTTCTCCTTCTCGCCAGGTTCCCACTCTTGGCACGAGCTGGCGCTGGACAACGCTCCGTCGGCCCGAGCTGGACACACGTGTCTGTGGCTACCGTCCAGCTACGAGGATCTGGAGGAGGACGAGGTGATCGTGTTTGGGGGCGGGGACAACGACGGAAGCTACTTCAGCGACATGCTCTCCTTCTACATTCCTTTTGAACCCAAGACTCTGTAATTCAGATGTGTGCTGATTTGCCGGATAAATCCAGATTTTTAGATTTTGCAGTCTGGTTTCAGTTGTTGTACCTGATTTTTAAACAAATTTATAGTGACATCTGTATACAGAAGTCAATGGTTGAGAAACTATAACAGGAATTTAAAAAATACCTATATATGTGTGTACTAACTCTGATTTTATTTTATCCATCATGCACTCGTAATATAATATATTTTCAAACTTTAACTTTATGGTTCTTATTCTTTTTTTTTTTTTTTTTTAATTTTCAATTTCCAAATTGTCAACACAGCTGTGAATGATTCGAAAGTAGGTTACGATGTTTTAGTTTATTTGGATGAAAGTCAAGTTGGCGATCTGTTCACAGCCTCATTGCTGTGTAGTATTTGAATGGCATCAGTGGGAGACATCATGATAAATAAAGACACTCTAGCATACACATGGTGAAATCGACAGGGCGTGGAAATCTTTTCGCTATGTACCAATTTTGCTACGTGTGTGTTTTAAATACAAAGAATAGACATGTACCGGTACAGGAAAAATTTGAAACCTGAAAATGTCTTCGTAATGTGCATGCTAGAATGTAAGTATATAGAATCAGTTTGTGGTTCTTGAAATGAGGACTGAAAAACAGATCATGAAAGGAGAAGTCTTTTATATTTTTTAAGAATTAATGGTGCGCATTTTAGTTACTAGGACTAGGACTGAAGACTGTAAATTTGTTCTTTTACTTTTTTTATTCTTAAAAAAAATCCTTTGGCTGCAGGTCTACTTTTGAATAGCTTGAATTAATTGAATTCAGAATTAGAAAAATATGTGTGAAAAGTTAGTTGGGGGGGGGGGGGTGTTTACCTGGCCAGCGCCCACCATTTTGACCCGCTATATACGTATAGATCTGTTTTTTTATTGTCTTGAAAAGTTTGGCAGCTATGCATCGACGTTAGGTGCTTTTCATTAAAATGTCTATGTTGTGTGTTGTCACATTGATGGTTCTATTTGATCATTCTAGTAAAGTGTCACAAAATGTTCATTCTGTACTGGTATGTTCATTTAATATTTTTGTGTTATCATTGCATTGCCTTGTCTCCTTTTGTTGTGCTTGTAAAGTATGTATCTTTATTCATATTGAAACTAAATGCTGCTATTTATTAAAACTGTTTGTAGCTTTTAAAGAAAAATTTTCCGTGTTTTTTGTGTCATTTTATGTCTTTTGTACCATTTTAAAAAAATTTCAAACTGGTGCTGTATTAACTCAAACTCAATGTTAATGGGGCAGCAAGCGTTGAAACTGGCTTCATTATTTTACGAACAATTTTTAATGTACTACACATATATACATACATACATGTCGCTTAAAAAATATTTCATGGCTTTTCATTTTGTCCATTTGTGTTGGCAGTTGGCACAAACAAGTACATGGTTTAGTGTGACAAGATCCATGAAATCATTCAAGCCCAACAATGTGCAACTTTTTCTTTTTCTTCTGTTCTGTTTTAAAATGTTTTCAGTAACCTTTTATATATGACCACCAGAAGCAATTATTTGACATTCGGGGGAAAAAACTTTTATTTGTACATCCACATGCAATTTTTTGACTTTCTGAAAAATCTTTTTCAGTCATCTTTTATTTGTGTGACCACTAGCAATATTTTGAGTCTGAGAAATATTTTAGTATCCTTTAATTTGTACAACCACATGCAATTTTTTGACATTCTAAAAAATCTTTGACTTTATATAAGTAATTTTTTGCTTTACTTTGTGCAACCACATTCTTGTTTTGCATACATAATAGTAATAGTAATAGCACTTTGGATCTTCTTTGATTTGTGTTGATATTTAGTAATACCTTTGACTATTACTATTAGTATTGGTTACCGTGTTTCACACAGTTGCTTTTAAGGACAAGCGGGCTAATATCCCAGATTTCGGGGGTTTCCAAAAATCTTGACCTACACCTAAAGTGGGCATTGCCCTACCTGTAGGAGAACTTTGGTTTCATTGGTGTGTATATATATATTTGTTTGGTTATAAATCTATAGAAAATTCTCCTTGTCTTTTAAGTAAAATAAACAAGGGGCAAAAACTTTACCTTCGATTTTCTCAAAACAGCATTTTTCAGGATAGCCCCCTTGTGTTTAAAAGCTACCATATATCATCATATCAGAATCATTGTATCCTGAAGAAGAAAATTATGTTTGCATTTGTATAATTCCTTGTTCTTTACTTTCTCAATATTATAGCATCAGTCGAGCCATAGGTCATTTGATTGCAGTTGTAGACTCTCATTTAGATCAGTTGGTTTCGTGCTGAAGTCCGGAGTGGATGGCACTGGTTCGAATCACAGACTGGCAGTTCTTGGAATATGGTCGTTTTGTGGAGTTTCCAAGGCTCTAAGCGCGTGGAGTTTCCAAGGCTCTAAGCCCCATTTAGTTCAGTCCTGTCGGAGACGGATGTTAAATGCAGGGGTCCAAATTTCCAAACACATGTATATTTTTAAAAAGAGGACCTACTTGTCCATCTCATTGGAGTTTCTTGCCGTACATTTTCTCCCTCTCAGCTTCGGTAAGAACACAGTTTGAAACTCTACCCTTAGATGTAATAGCCCACCGATTAATTTGTTTCCAATCTAGAGAGTTGGAACAGTGTAGTATTTAAGCCATTTGATTTTTGTATGCCACAGAGGCTTGCAATGTAATGCGGCTTCTCTTTGAAAACATGTATTGATTTTGGAAGTATTATGTTTGTTGTAAGCTTTTTGTTTATTTTTGTTTGTGTATTGTAATATGTTTGAAGACAGTTTAATGAATTAATAAAGAATTTATGGCAATTTGACTCTGGCGTTTAATGTTGTCTTTTTGACTGTTCTTATTCTGTATACAGGTTAATATTATTTTGTTTTGACAGCCTATTTGAATAAATAATTGAAAGCATTTGTATAGTGCAAATTTTTGCTCAACTGCAAGCTCTATGCACTTTACAATATACCGGTATATTCTATATTATTACTAATATCCCCCCCCGTGGGTGATTGGCGGGTGCTCTGGTGTGGTTTGTTTCTTCTTTCCTATGAGACGTCTATCGTCCTTATCTCCCCTTCTTTTTTATGTTTGTTACTCTCTTGTAACACTTCTAATCTTCTGGCGCTCATATGACCTTATGCAGTTGCAAGAGCTGTAAAACTCTTACAAAAATGGAAAAAAAATATATTACCCCAGCAGACCTGACTGATAGCATTCTGAAACAATCTCAACCTCCTGGGAGGTGTACAGTGTTACAGTGTGCTTCTGCATCGCAGTTGTTTTAGAAAACTCTCAACAGGTGTCTGTGGTCTAGCAGTTGTTGAGTTAGGCACTTCGCTACCGCAAGCAGGAGACCTGGGTTTGATTCCCAAGTGGGGGAAAATTTTGAGTTTTAGTGGGTATCTTTGTCTTTCTGCTGGGTTGTCGTATCCTAAATGATCTCAATTGTGTAGATGCGGTTTAAAGTTCACTTTTTGAGAAAGAAAAAATAGATCTGCTCGTTTTTATAAAAAGAGCTCTTTCCTGCCTGGGTCAAAGCTAAGGCTGTTACTGTTACTTACTGCTACATGTATGTAATTTCGTTATTAGGATTGCTTTTCAACAGAAACTTTTGAACAAGAAAGCTCTAAGCACACTTATGAAAATGACACGGATTTATTAAGTGCTTCAAACACAGAACTAGTCTATTAAAGTTATAGAGCATGGAACAAATAAATAATCTGTACATGCATTGTGTGAATTGTGCGTTAGATTCTGAGTGAGATCCTCCATGGCGCGGTGACATATTCTAGCACTCTCCCTACTTTTTATCTTTGACTTTCACCCACCACTAACAAATCAGAAAAACGCAGTAACACAAATCTGAATTTCATTGATTATGGAAATACAACGTAATTAATAGGCTATGAGAGACATCAGTGCTCTTTTTTACTTTCATTCATATATATATATGTTATTACAATTCATCCCAATCAACCCCCCCCCCCAAAAAAAAAAAAAAAAAAAAAAAAAAAAAAAAAAAATTCAGTTTCAGAAACTCATCGCATAATTATGCCTGAGAATCAAAGATCACCATAATAACAAATTCTGCAATGTTTCAATAAATGTACCGTACTACTTGTCACCATGAACCATGGACAGTGATTTCAGACTACATGTGTTTGATTTATTCTTGGCCTACAACACCTGTATTCTTTCATTTCTCTTTCCATTTGTAAAGACGAGACATCTTGGCCTTCATACTCTTTTTACTTTTACCCCAGTTCCCAAAAGTTCTTGAAGAAAAGACTCTCTACATCGTCATATTCATGTTTATAAGTGATTGGCTCCTTTTGAATAGTTTGGGGTTTGGGGATGTGTTTATACATTAACAATAACAGCCCCGCCCCGCGCTCCTCCTTTTCCCACATTCTTTAATGTTCAACATCGCTTGGTGTCGTAAAGACACTCAACGGTTCTCAGCTGTTCACTGATCTCAAATCTCGGACGTCCCTCATTCTAAACCCCTGCGACAACAACAGCCCAACAGTCTCCTCCTCCGTGCGCCCCGCCCCTGCCACCTGGTGGTACAGGTCGTGTACTTTGACCTCAGGGAACAGCGCCCTCAGACGTCCCACGACTTGTGTGTGGCTCAGTGCCGGGTCCTCGTGTCTCTGACTCTGTCTCTGGGCCTCGGGGATAGACTCGGCGTACCGTCTGTGGATGTCCACCATCTTCTTGCGGTACTTGCTCGACAGGCGCTCCCCTGAAGCAAATATGGACAGCATTTTTCGATGCCTCAGAGCTTTGATGTAAGCCGGGCGTCTGCGCAACGAGGTTGTAACCACCCCTGCCAGGAATATGGCAGAAAGAGCAACGAATACACAGTAGAGCCAGTACTTTTTCAGGTAGGACGTGAAGAGACTTTTCCTCATGCCGCTGAACACAGAGTGTAGCGGGGCGACTGTCTCTTTGGACGAGACACACTGCTGAGCGTTGTTGCAAAAGTTCCCGGGTACACACGGCGTCCCCGGCTCCCAGAAAATCGGAGAACCGTTCGCGTTTCTGATTCCAAAGCCCTCGGCGGGTTTGCAGAATTTGCTGTTCGGAGTTCGGCAGCAGAGCTGACAGCTGTGTCGGGCGTCTGAGCATTTACAGCTCTCCAGCTGGTGGTAGGAACACACGTCCATGACGCAACGGTTGCCCTCACACACACGTCGCCCGTCGTTGCACAGCGAGCCGTTTTGAAGACGCGTGGGGGAAGGACAGTGCTCGCTGTCACCGTTACAGAAAGATTTCTGGGTGCACTCGTCAAAAATGTTACACACCTCTCGTGTTTTCAGCTTCTTGTACCTGCACTGTTCACTGCAGCAGGGCGACAGTTTTGGCGAGCAGAGTTTCCCCTGAGACTTCCGCGTGGTGCACGGTTTGTCCACGTCCCCAGTGTGGTCGGCCGGCGTGCAGCACGGGTCGATGGACTCGCAGATGTCGGAGAGGCCGCAGTCACACTCCTCGCCGACGTCAGGCACGCTATTGCCGCAGTGAGGGCGGTGCGAGTGGGACTGGAGGCAGCGCCCCTTCTTCTTCAGCACGGGAACCATCGTACGGATGCTGCAGACAGAAAATCTGCGGTTGTTCGGCTTCATGTCAAAATGGCTGCTCTTGTACATGATGTAGTTGCCGAGGTTTTCGTCGGCTGAGATACATCTCTTCCCGTCGTGCCTCGCTCCCATACTGTGGCCGAGCTCGTGGGATAGGGTGAGCACCACGCTCGACCTCTGCGCCATCTTGCCGGAGATCATGAACGTGACCACCAGTGTGTTGAAGCTCACGTGATGTGAGTTAATCCTCAGTCTCTCCTGGCAGATGCCGCCCGGTGTCCGGCGGTTTGAGTACGCCGGGAAGGACGTGCCAGCCACGCCGTTGAAGTCTCTAAATGTAAACGCTACTGCTAAACAATGTCCCTCAAAATTATAGAAAGAAAACTGCCGAAGGTACTCGTCTGAGGTCATATAAGGCCGAGCCATCTTGTAATCGGCGTCTTGCTCCGTCTTGTACACTGTCACTTTCTCTACCATGAACCCGATGTTGTCCCCCTGGCCATCCCCGTCAAAATCCGTGCTCCGGAACAAGGCATCAGCGTCGTTCACCAAGCTAAACATCATGTTGACCGTCTCCAGAACATTTCCGCTGCCGATGTATTTGAAGAAAAGGTGGTCCGCCACAACGTGGAGAGAGCATGTCAAGGGTGGAGGGAGATCTGTCTTTGTCTCACGTCTGTACTCAGAGCGCTGGTTCATCGTCCTATCACGCGTTTCCTTGTGGACATGCTCGCTGTTTGACGCAGATTCAAAGTCGTTGAGCTCGAGAAGCAGTTCCTCGTAAGACTCTAGAGAACTGACGCTTGTGTTGGGTGGGGATACATCTGACGAGATGAGCTCACAGGGAAAACAATCTTGGGCTTTGAGGGACTCAGCCACGACAACATTACCGCACGACATCTGTAAAACGGCGCCAAAGTAAAACGTCCTCCCAGAGAATGAGGCCCCACTCTGCTCTCCGCTGAAAGGAAACGTCTCGTTTGCGAACCAAAAATGACCAGAGTAAAACGAATGAAGCTGCTGCGCAACATCTTCTCGAAAGACAGGTATCTCGACTGTTTGCCCCGAATTGTAAGTGATCTGAGCGTCGGGGGCCATGACCACATGTTGACCAATAGACACTGAGACATTCTGTCCACAAAAAGTGAATCGTAAAACATTTTCTACTTTTACTTGACTTTGCTTCTCTTTGTCATTCACTTCAGCAGACCAAACGCAGATTTGAGAACTTCTCATGATTCCATCATTGCATAGAAACGCCGTTACGTTCTGGGTGGTGTGCACGTCACTCAAACCATCCAACTCAGGAGGGAACTGCGTTAACGTCAACAAAATGGTCAGACCTAGGAATATCACCGGCACTGCACGGACATGTTTGAGCAATGTTCCAGTAACAGTAACAGTCATTTCACGGCGTATAACACAAGTGGGGAGAATCATCCATCGCCGTGATGCTGAACCTCGCTGCGGTATACACACCTTGTGGGAAAAGAAAAAGGAAAAAAAAGAGGGGGGGGGGGGTGAATGTTAAAACATATTATAGTAGTAGTACGACCACAGGGAGGATGAGGCACCACGTCACATTGTTTGCTTGTTTTTGTAAGTGTTTTACGGCGCTCGCAACTGCATAAGGTCATATGAGCGCGCGGGACACATAAAACTTTTCCAGTTGGTAGGAAATTTTGAATTTTGCCCGGGTGGCGGCCGAAGCCTACTCTGATCGATTTTAGACCACCAAGGGATCTCGTGCGCAACGTGCACACGGGCCCTCCGAGATTTTTCGCCCTTGTCCGAGACGGCTAGGTGTTGATCTTTCCTACCAGAAGATCAGGGGTGTGGCTGAAAGACAGCAGTAAAAAGAAGCCAAGGAGTAGCAGTAGAAAGGCTGTAGAAAGAATCAGGAGCCCAGAGGAGGGGGGCAAAAGAGATGAGGGAGTGGGGGCAGAAAGAGGAGACGAAAGCAGACGACAGAACATTGCTAGAGAGCAGGAAAGGAGGTGAAAGGAGACAAATTTAGAGAATAAATTTTTCGGACACTACCCGGATTCGAACCCGGGACCTTTGAATGAGAGGTCAACACCTTAACCTCTAGGCCACGAGAGCCCCCACCACATCACACACAACGGAAAGACTAAGGGAAGCTGGTGTCTCTAGAGTCTAAAGGGTCGGGGAGAGACAGCAACCTGCGTGGAAAAGCCAGAAGAATATCTAACCAGCTGATAACTGGCACGATCAGCAATCAGACCCTTTCGTGGATCCCGGAGAGGAGGGAGGAGCAGCTATGGCATTGTATCATTGTGCCGCCTGCAATGATGTATATTGTCCAACCAAGTAAGTAAGTAGAAGTAGGCATTTTCCCAATAGGCCATGGATATTATGAGAATGGTATCCCATCACATGTACTTCGAGCCAAGGTCAATTGTGGTTTTGAGAACATGTTGTTTCTTGTTTTAATTATAGCAATAAAAAGAACCAAAATAAAGTGTCCGAAAATGAATAAAAGTAAGCCTACTCACGTGCATTTACAAAAACATATGCATGCTCCACAGTCACACAAACACACACACACACACACACACACACACACACACACACACATACACACACACACACACACACACACACACACACACACACACACACACACACTCTCTCTCTCTCTCTCTCTCTCTCTCTCACAAATACAAACACACACAAATCTACACGCATACGAACACACATACTTACACACATTGAGGCCCCATCAACTTACACATCTTACTGTCTATGTCTGATAATATCTATTGAGGTCTGGTCAACAATTTACATCATAATCTCGCAACAAGCCTATCACTTTATCAGAAACTTATTCTTTAGAAAATGGTCTTAACATAATTATAGCTCTAATTATTATCGTAACTTGCGTTTCAAGGAAATCCAGACGATATTCCCTTTGTTTAGTAAGAGTTATAAGGCACTTGCGACTCAAAAATAGGTAGAAATAATAAGCACCGACGATCAGAGGTGTTACTTGAAGGTAACAATATAAGTACAATTATAAATGGAGGAGAGATAAAGACGAAATAACTACCCACATACGCTCTTTAAAATGACATATAATAATAATAATAGATAGCATTTGTATAGCGCATATCCCCGCTCAACAGCAGGTCTATGCGCTTTACACTATATTATTACCCCAGCAGACCATAGAACACTCCGAAACATTCTCAGCTTCCCGTGAAGCATATCTCACTTTCACAAACAAAGAAAAAAGTATGTACGATTAACTCACTTCAAAGGCCAACATATTAAGTTGAACAATAATTGTAGGAAACATGTGCACATATTAAGTCATGAGTGAATAATTTGAATTCTAATTTTGGGTACCGGCAACCGACATTATTGGATAAATCATGGAAATAGCAAAGTAGATCTGGACTAGTCAAGTATAAGAGATACATGTAGATTAGTAGATCTGTAAAGGTTTCAGAGACATAATTATTATAATATATATTTACCTCATTCGAAAAAAATGTTTTCCTTATTAAGACTTTGAAAATGTTCCCGATGCCGACTGTATTTGGTTCTGAGAACAATAACAAAAAACAAACAAAAAAATGAAATAAATGAAACGAACGGAGAGAAATAAAACAAAACAATACAATATTCACTAATAAAAAGTATTTTTCGCCCGCTACAAACTTAGTTGTCATGGAAACGTTGACTGTAGATTTAAAAATAAAAATTCTATTTCGTTTTCAAAACAATAGATAGTTTAGTCAAAGTTTGGGTTTCTTTGGAAATAAAAAAAGCATCATACTCTTTATTTTTCTTATTCAGGAAAGACAAAAACGACAGCAGTTATCAAATGTGGGTTTTAAACTCACATTTGGGGGCAACCGATTACAACTAACTAGATCTACATGACATGTATTTCAAGGGGATAACAACATTTTACTACAAAAAGTCATTCTTTTGTGAGGGAGTTTAGGTATTGAATTGCTCTATTGTTGCCCAGAGGTATCGGTCTTTTTTAAAGCAACTAAATATCGTCTGTACCGTAGAGGTATCTTTGTTTTAAAAAAGTGACTAAAGTCGACGTTGTTTTAGAATAAAGGCGAAATACACAATAGGATAGTTTTTACTCAATATTCATGCAGTAAAAGTGTTCTTAATAAGTCATAAAAGAGAACAACAGCAGCATAAATGTTTATGATCTTTGCCGAAATCGAGTACAATATATAAATTATTTGCTCTTTCCAGTTTTGTTTGTTTTCCTTTTCCGTTTTCGACAACGGCAGAAAAGAATTCGGCTTTTCTTTCCTTCCTCTTTGGACGTTGGCTAGATCTAGATCTAGATCTAGATCTACTCCTGCCACAGATGGGTGGATGTGAGATATTTTGGCATAAAAGTTTAAGCCACAAGACAGTGTTGAAGACACTTTGAAAACAACAGATCGTGAGCTGTAAGTACAGATCAAAGTCAAAGTTGAGAGACACATGTGTTAGAAACCTAACTAATCTAGACTCTAGGCTCTAGGCTATGCTATGTATACTAAAAGTAAAAGTAAAAGTAACCTCTAGATCTATGTCCTATTGACGATGATAAGTAACGTTAAAGTAGAGTTAGGCCTATGCCTTTCTTTTTTTAAAGCTAGATCTAGATATCATAGATCGTGGAGGACTTATCTGGGAGGACTTCTATAACGAGCAACCACTCTGAACTCAATGAATCAATAAATAATACTCAATGGCCATCAAAATCAGTAAGGAAGACCTAAAAAAAAGCCAGTGTACTAGAATCAGCGCTTTTTCGGTAGTTCCCACCCCGCATTTGTTATTCGCCTGTTTTGGCCCCAAGAGTAGGGGGGTTTCAGGGGGGCTTGCCCCCCTGACCTAATAAAACAAGGTGGGGGGTTTCAGGGGGGCATGCCCCCCTGAATTTTACCACAATTTAATGTTTTGCAGTTGTTAGGTTTGACATCTTAGCTTGCCGCGAATCAAACGTATATAGATCTAGATGTAGGTCAGGCTCTATCAAATAAGGGGGGTGGGAACTACCGAAAAAGCGCCCTAGAATCTAGTATAGATCTAGTCAATCTAGATCTACAGTCCATGCCGGCTTTAAGCACGGTCATCGGGAGAAAGCATATAAGCGTGCTTAATGCCGAAGCGTGCTTGAGTGCGAAGTAGACATAATCCAGAGGTTTTCATGCATGTAGAAATTTTCCTGTGCTATTACCCTTTGTTTGTAAGTAGGCCTATACAGTGGTCCCGTAAAAGTGTGCACTGTTGTTTTTACCCGCCATGGTAGTTTTTATTTACTTGTTTGCTTTAGTTTTGTGGTTGAATGGGAAATGAAAACTTAATATAGACGGCCAGTCACGATACAGCACACTAGGCCTACACACTGCCTGTGCGTACCACTGCCCGCTGTGCCACGTTCATACCCCCGCCTTTATCCCACCTCGTGCGTGATACATAATCAGGATTAATGGATAGCGAGGGTCAAAGGTGAAATCGCAGCCAGCCTCCCTTTCTCGTACCCCGACTCTTTTTGTATTTTTTTTTCCTAGAGTAAGTGCGAAACGAATCTAAATAAACTAGCATGAAGATTAACTTGCGCCAACATTACTACAGCATCATCATCGTTACCGCCATCATCATCATCATCACATCATCATCATCATTATTATCATCATCATCTTCACACCCTATTTTTCTTGCTAAATTGTTTTTCTTAAAGCATAACAATTTGTACTGTGTTGGCACATTTTTACTTGACAGTTACTTAACTTACAAATATGGGCGCGAAAATCTGTACGGGACCAAAAAAAATGTCAGATGATCCACCTAACCTAAAGAATTAAAACTCAAGTGAAGGTATCTTGAAACAGCATATATAGGCCTATATATATATATATATATATATATATATATATATATATATATATATATATATATTTATATATATATTATATGCTACTAAAACTGACTCTGACTTTTTAATGGGGTAGCACCAGAAGGAAATTTGAAAGGCTTTCTGACCTCAGGGGAAGTCTGTTTCAGTTTCTGTTTCTGTTACATGAAACTACAGCGAGCACCTAGCACACCTCTGCTGTGATTGGGCGGAATATAGAGATGACGTATTTCCGCCATCTATTTTTGTGGTCTTCTAGAGCTTCCCTCGCCAGTTAACTAGATTTCTCCGTGGCGGGCCCACTTTGCCGCTTCGCGTGTGATGGCCTATGTCACTAGGTTTCATTGCCGACTGCTTGGGCTGTGTGTGCACTTGCGCACTAATGTGTGTGTGTGCGCTCGCGCTTGTGTGTGTGTATGTGTGTTTACCTGTGAGTGTGAGTGTGCGTGCGTGTGTATGTGCATGCACGCTTATCAGGGTTGGTGATTTTTTAAATTTTAAAAATAAAAATAAAAAAAATCGATTTTTTTGATTTAAATAAGATTTTTTGGATTTAAATCGGATTTTTTGGATTGTTTTTATTTTTAAAAAAAATGTCGACACAGTTTGGGATTTTTGGAGGCTAAAAGTAAGTTCTTTTAGTGCAAAATGCATTGTCTTTATTTTAACTAATGATTAATTTAAGCAACTGCAATTTTAGAAAGCCTTAATCTGCTATATCAGTAAGTTATGGCTGCAAACAAAAAATGAAGAAAATGTCAGTCTAAAAGGAAGGGGGGGGGGGGGGGTAATTATGCATAGATAAACTTGGATTTTTATTACAGTGTGTGTGTGTGCGCGCGCTTGTGTTTGTCTAAAAAGAAAAAGAAAATGCTAATTTCAGTTATGAAAAAAAAGTAAATTGAATACAGTATTATTTTACTACTTACAGTGACAGGGGGGAAGCAGACTTTTAAGCATGATTATTTTAGTCTACTAAACCTTATATCTGTTTTATAAAACCAAGGAAAGGAATTCTGAATGTTTAAAGATGTAAAAACAGAACACATTTTTAAAAAGTGATTTAAATCACTGAGTTCTATTTTTAAAATCAAGTTGATTTAAATTTTAAAAAATCAACTGATTTAAATCAATCCCACCCTGGTTTTCAATTATGAAAAAAAGTAAATTGAGAACTGTATTATTTTACAGTGACTGGGGGGAAAGAAGACTTTTAAGCATGATTATATTAGTCTACTACTAAACCTTATATCGTTTAATAAAACCAAGGAAAGGAATTCTGAATGTTTAAATATGTAAAAACTGAATACATTTTTTTGAAAAGTGATTTAAATCATTGATTTTTATTTTAAAAATCAAGTTGATTAAAATTTAAAAAATCAACTGATTTAAATCAACCCAGCTCTGATTTCAATTATGGCAAAAAAAGTAAATTGAATACTGTATTATTTTACAGTGAAAGGGGGGAAAGCAGACTTTTAAGCATGATTATATTAGTCTACTAAACCTTATATCTGTTTTATGAAACTAAGGAAAGGAATTCTGAATGTTGAAATGTGTAAAAACTGAATAAAAATAAATTTAAAAAAAAGTGATTTAAATCACTGATTTTTATTTAAAAAATCAAGTTGATTTAAATAAAAAAATCAACTGATTTAAATCAACTTGATTTAAATCAACCCAACCCTGACGCTTATGTGTGTGTGTGTGTGTGTGTGTGTGTGTACAACTTTGTGGAGAATGTAAATTTATGGAACGAGAAATGCTTAGATTGTTTATAAAAGATAACACGCAAACTAATACCAAAAAACTCCCCAAACACAGCGAGATCTAGTCAACAGTTACTGGCGAGGGAAACCCAAGAAGCATGACAAAAATAAATGGCGGAAATCATCATCATCAATGCCTTTCACCCCTGGCAGGGTATAGGCCACATACAAGTTCCTTCCATTTATCTCTGTCCTGAGCCATCCTTCCAAGCTTGTTCCAAGTGAGCTTCATTTCTCTCATGTCCCTTTCCACGCATCTCCTCCATGTTTCCTTTGGCCTACCCCTGCCTTGTGCTCCTTGTGGGTTCCACTGCAGTGACTGTCTTGTGATGTTTCTGCTGGGCTTTCTTAAGGTATGTCCCATCCATCGCCACTTTCTTAGTCCTATTTCTACTTCTATTATATCCTTTTGTCTTGTCCTTTCCCACAGCTCTTCATTTCTTATTCTATCCTGCCACTTAATTCTTAGAATACTCCTCATACATCTGTTGTTGAAAGTCTGGACTTTATTGATGGCGGAAATACGTCATCTATATTTGGGCCAATCACAGAGGTGTGCAAGGTGTTTGCTGTAGCTTAATGTGTTTATGTAAGGTTAGAGTTTTACGGTGCTCACAACTGCGCTGCCAGAGGTTATGAGTGCACTGATAGACTCCTGACTCAAGCTAGTTGTTTTCATGTTAGTTCACAGCAGGGCTTAGTTTTATTTTGCAACGTCACAATGGTTGAAATAAAAAATCCATGGAAAAAATTTGGTACTAATTTAACAATCATGAATACATTTTTTTACTATCTCAGTTTTTATATCTCATTGAGTAAAGACCAATGGTCTCTACTGTATAAAATTAAGAATTTTGCTGGGATCAACAATGCAGAACAAATTTGTCAAATTAATGCTCAGGTCGGCATCTCATCCTACACAAACACGTGTTTTTCATCCCTGCAGGATGATAATGTGTCCGAGAGAGAGATATATATATATTTATGTCCAATTTCATTAGAGGAACTTCAGCTCTTATGGAGAGACCCAAAGGTTTTTGTGAACCCAACTTTATATATATATATATATATATATGATGATATAATGTTTCTCGGAAAGGGTCAAAATGTAGGAACTGGCTGTGGTGCTCTATTTATATATATATATATAGAAAAAGATACCTCAGGTAGCTCGAGTGGAATCATTTTTTTGCTATGTCATTGGGAGCAGTGGGTTTTTATTGGTTTAAGACTCGAGTAAAGTTTTGTCCATTGGAAGTTTTCAAAAACAGCCACCCTATGTCAAGGAAAAAAGTGGCTGTCGAAGCTAGGTGGCTGTCTTTTCACGGTGTGTTTTTATAATTTTAAAACAAAAAGATGATGGGTGGAAAACGGTAAGTGGCAGTTTGTAATGTGGTTGTCTTACTTATACTATACAGATGGCTCTGACAGCAGGTTGGACTGTTGTTTCATTTTGATTTATTTTGATTGGCGTAGTGGAAACATCAAAATTACAACTAGCTTTTATATTAAATTTGCTATGAAATAGGTATCAGCCCCCTGTTTCCATTTGATTTGAGTATCGGTTGAATGTCAGATTGTTTTAGTATATTCATAGCTGAACCTTGTTGAAGACACCCACAATGCAATACTTAGATTTAAATATACGCTCAATAAATGAAACTTTTTTCTAAGTGCTTTGGACAATACTCAGTTTAAGAGTTTGCATGTGTTTGATATTTCTTTATAGAAAAAGCTTGATTTCTTCCAAAGAAGTACTCCGGTTCAGCCCAGATTTTGAGAATGGTTCATCCGTACAAGTATTTTTTCTTACAGGATTGTCTTGACTGGGTATGAAGTTTGGCGTCACATGTGTTATTTTCTAATATGTTTGTTTACTTATTGCTAATATAAATCTTTGTTGTCCAGATGCTGACACATTGGTTTGGTGTTTCACCATACACGCATGCATGCATACACACTCACACACACACAACACACACACACACACACACACACACACACACACACACACACACACACACATCCACACACACACACACACACACACACACACACACACACACACACTCACACACACCCACACACACATACACACACACACATAGCCATGTGTGTGCACACACCCATACACACATATATATACACTCTGTCACACATCCTCTCTTCCACATACATCCACATAATTTATGCTTGCATTCACAAACAGGCCCACAGTAAAGAAGTATTATTTTTCTGCCCACAGAATATTGCTGAAACGGAACTCTGCCTGCTTTCCAGTACTTCCAGCATAGTACAACAGGCTACTACTGTATACTGTACTGTGTCATCCTATGTGAAGTACTTGCCCGTAAGGAAATATCCGTCATCATTATGGCTGACCAGCTTCGTCGAGATTTGTTGACTAAGAACTGCGTAGTTGCCAAGGAAGTGTTGGAGTGTCTGGTGAAGGATGATCTGGACAAGTTAAAGGAGATGAGCTCACGCTTCTCTCAAGCTGACCTTATTGGAGATCGAAACGCTCAAGAGGCAGCTAAAATTTTGTACGCCGCTGTCACGGCAGAGGCTGCGAACTGTGCGCTTTGGCTGCTCAACGACAGCGTGGAGGCAAATCCAGACTTGTTCAAAGATAAAAAGAAAAGAACAGCGTTGTGTGTCGCAACGGTAAAGAATCGAGCCGAACTCCTGCAAAACCTCCTCGAGTCTGGGGCGGATCCGAATCAAGTGGACACCCGGGGTGTGAGCCCGCTCATCGAATGTGCGCGGCACGGCTACTCGGAGTGTTTGCAGCTACTGCTGCAGCATGGCGCTCGGACAGAGGGACGCACCAAAGTCCTCCGGCACTGCGCGCTCACGGAAGCCGCCTCTGCTGGCTATCTGCGCGATGTGCAAATGCTTCTCGACGCCGGGGCCGACATCAACGCACGGACGGCGGAAAATGAAACTGCTCTTATGCTGGCCGCGCATAAAGGTCGTTTTGACTGCGTCAAGGAGCTGTTGGCTCGTGGCGCCAACCACTTGTTGGAGTCGTCCCGAGGACACACAGCGCTGTTCACCGCCACTTACGGGGGGAACTTTGAGATCGTGAGATATCTTCTGCAGTTTGACAACCGGCTTGAAAAGATGGATGGTGATGGCAACACAGTATTGGCCGCGTCAATCTGCATTGCAAATGTTAAGATCATGAAACTGCTCTTAGATAATGGTGCCAATTTGAGAAATGTGACTGATTTGTCGTGTGTGCTTCAGAGTTGCGCGCTAAACGGAGGTGAATCCTGTTTGGAGCTTATGCTGCAGTGCTCGGATGATTTGCAAGGCACTATAAAGGAAGTGATGCTGAGTTCCATCATCGGGGACAACCTGGACTGTGTCAAGCTATTGCTGAGGTACGGGCCTCACGTACATGTTCGGATGTATGAGAGCAAGAGCAAAACCCTGCTACACGAAGCCGCACAGAGTGGGGCGCGCAAATGCCTGAAATATCTTCTGGAGCAAAAGGCTAACGTGAACGCCAGGAACAAGGATGGGTTGACCCCTCTTTTTTACGCCGTGCAGTCAAACGAACCTGAAAATGTAAAAACTCTGATTGCTCACGGGGCGGACATACATTTTCGTGACGGTAAGGGACTGACTCTGGCTATGGTGGCCTCCTGTGTCTCCATCCTGAAAGTGTTGTTGGAAGCGGGAATCGACATTCACGCCCAAGACCAGAGCGGCAAGACGGCACTGATGCACCTGTGTGAGGAGAACGAAATGGAGTGCATGCAGACGCCAAATTTACGGTTCTTGGTCAAGAATGGCGCCCGCATTGATGTCACAGACTTTGAGGGTCGCACGGCTCTAATGTACGCAGCCATGCACGGCAGATTCAAAAACTTGAAAATTTTGCTGAAAAATGGGGCGAGCATCAACCGTCTAGACGACAAAGGAGCCTCAGCACTGGAGCACTGTGTTCAGCAAGGCTTAGAACATGAATACAAAAGACTCTTTCACAAAGGGTCCAAGAAATGTATCGGAATATTGCTCAAACACATGCCTTTATCTTCGGAGAGCAGTGTGATTGCCATAAAAGCTATGGTGTCGTTGTTGTTCAACCGAGAGTGGTACCACCCAGAGCGGGACGACGACCCGGTCACTGGCTACGTCATGGAGTACCTACCGCCGCTTTTTGAGTTCAAAGACAAATTCCCGTGTATGCTGTCGTGGTGCCGCGACGAGTTCGCTCGCATTGCAGCGCAGGGTGTGAGAGACACGGTTCGCTTCCTTCTGTTGAACGGTGTCTATCCCAGATACGGGGTCCTGGTGAGAGACTTCAAAAATCCTCCTGTGTCCGTCTGTCCTGCCACCCTGAAGTATTTCATCATCAACGACCTGCTCGACGAGGCCGATCACAGCTATCTCAGAGAGTTGAGGGCCACCTCCAGTTTTTCTCGCGGGGGGGCCTCCGGGTTGGCTGAGAACGATGATCTGGAGGGGCACGGTGCAGCAACCACCCGCGAGAGATTCGCTTTTACAGAGAGGAACTCGGTGGACACGATACTCCCCGTCCTCACCTCGCAACCGTGGCCGCTGGTGAAGCTCTGTCTGCGGACGTTGTCGGTCGCTCTCGGCAGCAGGGACGGGCTGGAGGATCGCGTCCAGAGCTGTCAGGTCCCACCGCAGCTACAGAGGTTCCTGGCGCACCAGAACAAGTGCCTGCAGCTGTGCCCGAGCCAGTGGCACAACATTCCCATGGAGTCGGAGCCCATGGTTTACGAGTCGCTCCCCAGGCCAAGGCCACTCATCGAGCAGTGGCCCGCGGGCCAAGACTTGGACAAGTGTGGGTGCGGCCGGTGCGGCAAAAACGGACTCTGCTTCCGCGGCATCGAGCTTGACGCTGATCCCCGGGCCGTCCTGGTGCGGAGTGAATGGGATATGTTGTTTGACGAGCTGGGACTCAATCCTTCGGGAAGAGACGATGATATTGACGGAGCCAGTTCTTTGGACACAGATGATCCTGATGTCGTGCCCGACGATATGGACAGTGAGTGGGAAGATGTGGATAGTGATGCAGATGATGATGATGACGATGACGACGGTGGTTCAGATGATGGCGATGATATTTCTGACGATGGTGACGATGCTTTATTAGATTGTGGTATCGATACTTCAGATGATGATGTTGACGTCAGTTAGTTAAGCTGGGGATGTAAGTGGTTCTCTGTTCTCTGAGCTCGAATGAGGCGAAACCAAAGTCTGTTTTGAGTTTAAAAATATGTGAGGCAGCGGGGTGAAATCAGGCGCTCGTCAAAATATAGAAATCAGAGAAACAGGCATTTTTCCTCAGTATAGAAATTTTTATTGAATTTTTTTGTTTTTGTGCTCAACCTCTTTTATGTCGATATAAAAATACATTTCTGTATGTAAATTTTTTACTGAAAAACATTGATTTAAGGCACAAAATACGTTATTTTTCTGTTTTCAAGGACTCTTTCTTCATCTATTGGAATAACTTTGGCCGCCATTTTCTTGCTAATTTCACCACCGAAACCAAGCGACGTCACTTCCTTTAATCGCAGATATCTTGAGTTCTATTCAAGAAAGATGGATATTTGTTTCATTGGTAGCAAGGCAAATATATGAGCTTTCAGATGATGCCAATAACTCCACATGCCCAAAAATTGCTGAACGCCTGATTCCACCGCGTCGTAACACATATGTGAGGCAGAATGGTGGAATCAGGCTCTCATCAATTTTTTTTGGCATGTAAAGTTATTGGTATCATCGTAAAGCTTGTTCACTTTTCTTTATTTGGATGGAAAAAATATCCATTTATCTTGAATACAAGTCGAGATATTTGCGAAAGAAGCTGGGGGTCACATGTTTTCAGAGGTAAAATTATTGAGAAAATGGCCGACAAAGATTAGTTATTTCCTTAGCTTAAGAGTCCGTTGTTACTGAAAATTTACATTTTTGTGCCTTTAATCAAACCTTTTCAGAAAAATCCGCACAGAAATGAATTCTTTAATGGGCATGAAAGGTGTTGAGCCAAAAAACAAAAATTTGATAAAAATTCACAAACCTGTGGAAAAATGCAAGTTTCTTCAGTTTGATTATTTTGACGAGAGCCTGATTCCACCGCGCTGCCTCACACGTATATATATGTTTACATATGTAGCAGTGAACTTCATCGTCTTCCTGGTCGCTCTGTCACAAATGTACACGGTAGGCCTACGTGACATGCATTTTGCTTTCTGTTTTCCTTCTTTCTTCAGTGTCATCGTCTCGATACTTGATGATATTGATGACATTTTCAGACAGAGCTCTTTTGTGTGTCGTGAAC
Organism: Aplysia californica; assembly: GCF_000002075.1. Classification (NCBI taxonomy): domain Eukaryota; kingdom Metazoa; phylum Mollusca; class Gastropoda; order Aplysiida; family Aplysiidae; genus Aplysia; species Aplysia californica. The sequence goes on along the minus strand of NW_004797577.1, from coordinate 246,262 downwards.
AAGTAGGGTGTGTAACATCATGCTTTGACATATTATGACAGGGTCTTACTGTTCAGTTTTATTGCCGTTCACACGTGTTTTTGTGATCTAAATTGTTTAGTAAATGGTGGCATTAAATAGCACTTAAAA
>NW_004797577.1:244140-245834 GCF_000002075.1 Aplysia californica | reverse complement strand
GTTAAATCACTTACCTCAAACTTAAAGTAAGAAAAAAAAAAACTTGCTTTTTGAGAGTCCTGAGGAAAACTATGGGAACAACAGCGTTAGTCCGTTAGTGTTAGTCACAGGAAACATTTTGAGAACTGCTGCCTTTCTCTCATATATATATATTGTGTTCATTTGAGCTACTTCTGCTGTTCTATATATAATATTTGTAACTGCAGCTGTTTCAGAATTTATAAAATGGTATTGAAATGGACAAAATGGTGTCTGTGGTGTAGCAACTTGGCGTCTAGCTGTGGTTCGCAGAGAAGGCTCTCGTTTGATTCCCACGTGGGGACTCATTTTTATTGAGTATCTCAGGCCTTTCTGCTGGGATGTTGTGTCTCTCTCACTCAGCCTAGGGTGGCCCAGAAAAGCAGGGTCTTAAATTTTGTTGATTAGGCATAAAAACACCCTACCTAAAAAAAAGGAGGACAGAATGGAGCAAGCCAAATTTATCATTGATCAGAACAAAGGCAAAAAGGTTTAATTGTGTCTCATGTAATTTCCGATTCAGCCATGTATGAGGCATTAGAGTATGGGCTCACCCACACACATACACACACACATGCACACACACACAGCATACACGAACACACACACGTACCAGAATTTTTTGGGCATAAATTTTGTTTTTTTCTCCAAATTCTGTTCATTTACTTGAAATTGAACCGGTATGATCATTTAAAAAAATTGGTTCTTCTGCTGACTGTAATGTAATATGCAGGGTTTTGGTTTACCTGAAGGAATGAAGCTTTTCCCAGTGTCGTATAATTATTTGTAATGTACTTCATGATCATGAGAACGGATGCTCTGGTCTGGATTGCTCCTTGTTTTTTATTCAACACCTATGGACCCAGTCTTTGTACATGATGTATGATACACTCTTGTAACGCCTCGAATCTGTGGCATTTATATTAAGTTATATGACCTACTTTTGTGTTCGCAAGTGCTATAAAACTCTTACAACATAAATGTAAAACAATTTTAGTCAGATTTTTTAGATGTTCATTTTTTTCAGTATTATTTGTAAGCTGGCTGTGAAGCCATATATATATATATGTGCAGAGTTTGGTTTTAAGAAGTTATGTATACACATTGTGGGGTGTGCATAAAATGTGGAATATGAGGGATTCCCGGATTTTCTTTGGTGGTATAGTTCAGCTTAAATTAGCTGGGCGAGTGGTTGGCGGATGCTCTGGTGTGGTTTGCTTCTTCTTTCCTATAGATCAAACATCTATTGTCCTGATCTCTCCTCCTTCTTTTTTGTGTTTGTTACTCTCTTCTAACACCTCTATTCTTCGGCACTTAAATGACCTTATTGTGTTGCAAGTGCCATAAAACTCTAAAACTAAAACTTAATAAAACTATTATTAGCTGTTTTTTTTATTTGGAAAAGCTGCTCAAGTTGAAGGACAAAAATTAGGGTTTTGATTTTGATTTTCTTTCTGTTTACCACTGTTTTTGGATTCACCATCTTTGGTTGAAGTTAAAGCGGACTCTATTGTAAAATATAATTAATGGATGTATCGTCCATGAGAAACTGTCTGTGACCTTTAAGTTTGAGCTCAAGTCTCTCTCTGTTTGCTGGACATTTTGAAAGCCTGGTCAGTTGTTTTACATAGTAGTAGGCCTACATTATTACACATGACGTAATGTGATGGGTATAT
>NW_004797577.1:242238-243988 GCF_000002075.1 Aplysia californica | reverse complement strand
CCCCCTATTAATTCAGCTGCAAGAACGAAATCTCTTTTAGGCCAAAAGAGTATAAAGCCTTTCTCATGAGTCCAAAGTGCGAGCATTGTTGATGTGCCTTTACATACCCACCCTGTCTTTTCCATATCTGAAATGATGAAGCGTGCAAATATGGGATGATTCCTACGAATAGATAGGAACATAAATAAATTATTTTGATGAATATAGAATCAGAATAGCGTATATTGGTAGATTATAAGTCTTTTTCATACAAAAAACGAAAATTCTATAGAAAACGACTCTCAGAGTTCAGTCATTTCCCCCTAATGCACTGGGGCAAAGGAAGGCAACGGCGCACTCAGAAGTGTTTTTCGATTACAAAAACAGCTCTTTTCGTTGCTTTGACAGTTAGCTCTTTCATTTATCTTCTTCGTCTTGAAAAACAAAACAAAACAACCCAACCTGGATTCATAGAAGTGTGAAAATAACAGAGAGTGTAATGGTAGCAAAAAATACATCGTATGTCTATAAAGAGAATTTACCAAAAGCAACAATTAATTAACCTTGCCAGTTTACTCACTCTCAACGTTAACGTATACTTTTACAGTGGTGGAAAAGTGATATGAGCGAAACAATAAAGTTGTGATTTCATGGAACTACAAAGGTTTTCAGGATTGAGAAGGCGACCACAGTACACAATGTATGACGCTCACCACGTATATTGAGCTCAGCATCAATGCCTCCTCGTGCTTGCACATTCGTTCTCTATCCATCTCTCCCCTACCCTCTCACCAACACCTCCACCTTTCCCCTAAACCAACCAACCAACCAACCAACCAACCAACCAACCAACCAGCCAACCAACGAACCAACCAACCAACCAACCAGTTTTAGTAAGTGTTTTTACGGCACTTGCAACACAATAAGGTTATATAAGTGCCGAAGATTAGTAGAGGTGTTACAAATAATAATAATAATAGATAGCATTTGTATAGCGCATATCCCCGCTCAACAGCAGGCTCTATGCGCTTTGCACTATATTATTACCCCAGCAGACCATAGAACATTCCGAAACATTCTCAGCTTCCCGGGAAGCATACAGTGCCAACAACCGATTAAGCGCTCAAACACTAACAAACTGACAAGATCTTTCGCTGTCTATAGCCAGGTACCCATTCCCACTTGGGTGAAGTGAGGAAATTTCGTGTAAAGTGCCTTTCCCAAGGACACAACGTCTGGCCCTTGACGGGATTCGAACCCACGACCTTACGGTTGCGAGTCCGAGAGCCTAACCACTAGGCCACCGACGCCACCCACAACAAACATCCTTTAAAATAAAATTACCTGTACTCTTTCCTTTCTTTGTATATTACTTTCTCATAGTTAGTAATGCGTGTCAACCGATTTGTGTTGAAAGTGCCATAAAACTCTTATTAAGACTAAAACTGAAAGCTAAAATTGCTAGGAATAACAACTGACTTCAATTTGACTGTCATTCTTTATTCCCTTTAATTTTGATTTAACGCAAAGGACGTCATCCATTTCGACAGTTTTTAAAAAAAGTCGATACTTCAACATTATATGAATATTTGTTCACGTCTTTGAGATAAAGACTTTTTACCAACACATTCTTTTCCATTTAATCTCTCTCTCTCTGTCTCTCTCTGTCTCTCTCTGTCTCTCTCTCTGTCTCTCTCTCTGTCTCTCTCTGTCTCTCTCTGTCTCTCTCTCTCTCTCTTCTCTCTTCTCTCTCTCTTCTCTCTTTCCCTCT
>NW_004797577.1:240229-242138 GCF_000002075.1 Aplysia californica | reverse complement strand
TCTCTCTCTCTCTCTCTACGCACACACGCACGCATGCATACACATGAACATACATCATGCACACATAAACACACAAATACACATATCATACACACACACAAACACACATATCACACACACACATACACACACACACACACACACACACACACACACACGCGTATCCTACTTCTAAACACATAGAGTAATCTAGAAATTGAAAACAAGCTCCCCAGCACCCACAAGTAATGCTATTAAATCAGCTTTTCCTTAGCACTGTCCCCGTCGTTTTATTTCTAGGAAAATTCTGAAATTATGCAAACTGAGCCCAAAAATGTGAAATTATGCGATTTTGTTAATTTTAATAAAAAATGATACAGGAAAATAATAAGAAATTATGCCAAAAATGACCAAATTTTGTAAAATTATGTGGGGTGCATAAAACCACGGGGACAGTTAGTAGTACATGTATTCCTTCCACTAACAAGTTGTTCAATTCATAAAAACATTTCCTCAAAATCTCGTTCATTTCTTGTGCCCATTGAAAGTCCTGTTGTTGTAGATAAAGTCTTGGCGACAACTTTTCAAATCTGTGACCTCGACATTATCTTCATTAACAAACATTTTTTTCAACCATCATTCGTCTTCTGATATGTTTATGTGAGGATCTCGTTGGCAGAAATCTCCACATCCACCTGAAATGATCAAGAAGAGCAGAAGTTTTGTTTAAAAATGTGTTTTGAGTTGAATATATATATTACTTTCTCAAGAATTTCGTTCTTTTATGATCACCTTTATTTTATCCGTTTTTACAAATGTGAACTTTAGACTTTAGGGAGAAACTAAAAACAGGTCCACACCACTAAACAAGTCTAAAACAGAAATTTCCCCTTCTAACCATGAAACAGATTTGACCTCTTGCTCCCTGATTCGGTTGAAATGTCATGAAAGTCTTTTGATACTGTACGTCATAATAATACGAGCATTTCTAGAGCACTGGAGCACACCCGCTCTCCACGACGACTTGCTCTATGCGCTTTATATTACATTGTACATGTATTATTCTGTCACCGTCGTTTTATTCAAGAAACATTCTGAAATTTACGCAAACTGAGCCCAAAAATGTGAAATTCTGCGATTCTGTTAATTTTAACTAAGAATGATAAGAGAAAATAATCTGAAATTCTGAAGAAAAAAAAAAGATCAAATTTGGCTAAATTATGCGGGGTGCATAAAACCACGGGGACAGATTGTTACCCCAGCAGACCTTACTGAAACACCCAGAAACGTTCTCGGCTGCCTTAGAGGAAACATACAGTGCAGACCGAGAAGACAAGCGCTAAAACACCAACAACAGACTGGCTGACAAGATCTTTGGCTGTTTATCATATTATGGCTAAGTTATAGCAAAGTACTCATTTCTACTTGGCTGAAGTGATACAAATTCGTGTAAAGTGTAAAGTGCCTTTCTCAAGGACACAACGTCGGTCCCTGGCGGAATTTGAACCCACGACCTTACGGTTGAGAGTCAGAGAGCCTTACCACTAAAAAAAGCTAGTCCTGTCCCTGTGGATTTATGCACCTCGCATAATTTAGCCAAATTTGATCAATTTTTGCTTAATTTCTGATTATTTTCCCTAATCATTCTTTGTTAAAATTAACAGAATCGCATAATTTTACATTTTTGGGCTCAGTTTGCATAATTTCTGAATTTTTCTCGCTTAAAACGACGGGGACAGCTAGTCAGAGAGAAAGGCATGGAGAGGATAACGGTCATCTGGTGTTTAGTCATACACCTGGGTGAACGTTCAAGACCCCAACGTTGGGTTGGGCGGGGGGGAGGGAGGTGGTTTAGTGAACTAAGCAATCTCATCTTCTTAGTCTTACCGCTAGATACAACCATCACTCAGCTGACACGGGGTGGGGGGTG
>NW_004797577.1:236057-237888 GCF_000002075.1 Aplysia californica | reverse complement strand
TCTCTCTCTCTCTCTCTCTCTCTCTCTCACACACACACATACACACACAACGTACCAGTGGTAGACAGAACACCAGCCCGTGCCCCAGTCTTGTAGAGCGGAGCAGAGTAGAGAGTATCCTCTGGCTCATAGTCCATCTGGGGGTCCATCTGCATCACGGGCAAACTGGGGACACAGTGGGTTGTTGGTGGGACAGTTTTACGGCATTTTGTGGGACAGTTTTACGGCATTTTGTGTGAGAGTTTTACGGAACTTTAAGTAAGAATTTTACGGAACTTTATAAAAGAGTTTTACCTTACTTTATGTGAGTGTTATATGGCATTTTATGTAAGAGTTTTACAGCACTTGCAAAAAAAAAAAGAAGGTAATAAAGGTGCCGAAAACCAGTTTATATAAGAGTTTTACGGTACTTGCGAAAAAAAAAAGTTAATAAAGGTGCCGACCGAAGTCCAGTTTATGTAAGAGTTTTACAGCACTTGCAACACAATTAATTAGGTCATACAGGTCCCGAAGTTCAGTTTAGTTTAATAGTTTTACAACACTTAAAACACACTTAGTTGACTATTAGTTTTAGTAAGTTTTTTTTCCCCGGCACTTCAAACACCATTAGGTCATATTATAAGTGCCGAAGTTCAGTTTATTTAAGAGTTTTACAGCACTTGCGACACAATTATGTCGTTCAGGTGCAGAAGTTTAGTTTCCCTCAGTTTTTTTCGGCTCTAAGTTACACAGACAATACAATTAGGCCATACTATTAAAGCGAAGATTAGAGTGCTACTAGAGAGTAAAATACACAGAAAAGAAGGAAGACAGAGAAAAGACTATAGATGTCTTAGATGTTTGATAACAAAGAAAGAACAAACCACACCAGGGCACCCACCATTCACTTACTGTATTACAATGTAATGTGAAAGAGCTCATAAAGATTTAGGGTTGACAGAGTGACGAAAAGAAATAAAAGATAGAGCGGCAAGGGGTAGTTACAAACGTAGCAGGACGACAGCAGTATGCACAAAAGTGACAGTTTTCATAACATTAAACAAGATATCCACCTAGTTTTAGTAAGAGTTTTACTGCACATGAAACATCCTCAGGTCATATATACGTGCTAGACAGTAACACACAAAGAGAGATAATATAATGACAACATGTGTTTGATAGGAAATAAAGAGCAACCCACACTTGAGCACCAGAGCGCCTGCCAGCCGCCCACATTACTAGGGAGTAATTTACAAAGAAAACAAAAAAAGGGAAGAGATAATGACGACAGACGTCGGGAAGGACCCAAAGAGCCATCCACACCAGAGCACCAGAGCACCCGCCAACCACCCACACTACTAGAGAGTAACTTACACAGAAAATAAAAAGGAGAAGAATTAATAATGACGATACACATCGGGCAAAAAAGAAATAGACACCCACATCAGAGCCCCTGCCAACCACCCACATTACTAGAGAGTAACTTGCAAAGAAAATATAACGACGATAGAAGGTGTTTGAAAGAAAAGAAAGAGCCGCACACACACACTAGAACGCCACAGCACCCGTCAACCACCCACCCACTCACACACACCAGAGCACCAGAGCACCCGTCAACCACCCACCCACCTGGAGTTCATCTGTCCTTTGACGGCGTCCGCACACTCCATGTTGTCCCAGTCCCAGGCGAACCCGTCCATGAACAGTCCGTGCACCAGGACTCCGTCTTCTGGGGACTTCAGCTGAGGGCAGAGGGAATGATGTCTGGTGAGGGAGGGGGGAGGAGGAGGACGAAGAGGAGGGGGAGGAGGACGAAGAGGAGGGGAAGGAGGACGAAGAGGAGGAGGAGGAG
>NW_004797577.1:232587-234023 GCF_000002075.1 Aplysia californica | reverse complement strand
AGGGGGGGGGGGTGATTATACTTAACTTCTACCAACACAGAACTCACGCTCACACCCCAACTAACCTTGAGGTTGGCGCTCATATGACCTAATGCGGTTGCGAGCGCCGTAAAACCTTGCTATAACTAAACTAACTAACCTTGTGGGTAGGTGGTTGGCGGGTGCTCTGGTGTGGTTTGCTTCTTCTTTCCTATCAAACATCTATCGTCTTTATCTCTTTTGTGTTTGTTACTCTCTTGTAACACCTCTAATATTCGGCACATATTATGACCTTATTGGGTAGCAAGTGCCGTAAAACTCTAACTAAAACTAAAACTCTCTTGTAACACCTCTAATCTTCGGCACTTATATTTATATGACCTTATTGTGTTGCGAGCACCGTAAAACTTTTACTAAAACTGACCTTGTGGGAAGAAAAAGCCCGAGAGCCAGAAGGACTTTGGCGGACCAAACAGTATCCAGCTGTGGACGAAGGCGCATCTCAGGATCAGATCTTTCACCCACGAGGCCAGCGGTTTGAGGGACGGGTATGCGGCCGCCTCCCACATTTTGGGCACCTGACAACAACGACGACATCACCATCATCATCATCATCATCATCATCATCATCATCATCATCATCATCATCGTCATCATCATCATCATCATCATCATCATCATCATCATTTTCAGCAGCAGCAACAGCAGCAACAACAACAACATGTGAAAGGGAGGCGGTGGCCCAGGCGAGGAGCACGCTCTTCGGGGCTCCAAACATTTCGAACGGATAGGCTACCACACACATACACACACAACAGCAACAACAACAACAACAACAACAACAATAACAACAATAACAACAACAACAACAACAACAACGACGACAACAACAACGACAACAACAACAACACAGGTACGTAAAAAAGCTTTTTAAAAAAAGATCATATATCATCAAATAGACCTAACCATTGTTATTCATTTCCCCTTTTTTCCCCTCTTGCTAGAATCTAGATCTAGTACTGTTGCAATAACTTATTATACTGTTTGCAAGTCAGTATGCAGATTAGGTAAACAAAACAGTGACCAATCACCTCACACACGATTTGTGCATGAGTTGTGGGCGGGGCTTAGATCTATAGGTTATGACGGATCACACTTCGCTTCCCTCACAGCAGTTGAAAATTTATTGTTAGGCCTACCCATTGGTCAACTTGGGTAAACAGTCATTGGAGGGACTGACAATAACGACAGGTGAATGAATTATGACGGCCCATCCACAGTGTCAGGGGTCGATTCAAAATTTTTGACAAAACGTCAGGTAATGAGTGACCACGCCTGGCCGTCAGAGGCAGGTACAATTGACCGTGGGTTGATAAACCTTATTTTAGGGTTGCCGCGGCCGCGTTGGGCAGGTGAACGTTTTACACAGTTAAGTTATATAGAAAAAACTCAAGGGG
>NW_004797577.1:230167-232079 GCF_000002075.1 Aplysia californica | reverse complement strand
ACACACACACACACACACACACTCATCCACCCGCCCACCCACACACACACACACACACACACCCGCACACACACACACACACACACACGCGCGCGCGCGCACACACACACACACACACACATACACATTAGCTGGGCACCTGATTGTTGAGAAAGGCGATGTATATCATCTCCAGTTCTTCACTCATGACCACAAAACCTTTGATGGCTTTCTTCAGTTGCTCCAGTGATCTCTGTGAGATAAAAGAGCTGAGGCTGTTGATTCGTTCAATGGACGATAATACATTACGTTAATTGTAAGATAAGATAAGATAAGATAAGATCAGATAAGATAAGATAAGATACGATAAGACAAGATAGATAAAAGATAAGATAAGATACGTTAAAATAAGATAATATAAGTTAAGATAAGATAAGACAAGATAAACTATGCTAAGATAAGATAAGATGAATCTTTATTGCCCAGATGTTGGCTTCAGTAGCTCATCAGGTATGTCCTGCTCTACCGTCAACCAGGAGCCTGAAATTTGATCCCCGCCAAAGTCGGTCTTTTTTCTTAATGCTGTTACACAAAGTTATCCCCTGACCTCCATCAGGGGTACGCAGAACAAGAAAAAGTAAAACTGTACACCCAAACACGCTTTATTAAAAGAAAATGAGGGTGTCATTTTTTTAACTTTCAAAGTATGTGCACTAGGTTTCATCTCATAAGTATTAATAATAATAATAGATAGCATTTGTATAGCGCATAACCCCGCTCAACAACAGGCTCTATGCGCTTTACACTATATTATTACCCCAGCAGACCATAGAACACTCAGAAACATTCTCAGCTTCCCGGGAAGCATACAGTGCAACCAGCTGATTGAGCGCTCAAACACTAACAAACTGACAAGATCTTTCACTGTCTATAGCTAGGTACCCATTCCCACCTGGGTGAAGTGAGGAAAACTCGTGTAAAGTGCCTTTCCCAAGGACACAACGTCAGGTCCCTGACATGATTCGAATCCACGACCTTACAGTTGCGAGTCCGAGAGCCTAACCACTAGGCCACAGACGCCACTAATAAGCCAAGCTCCCCGGAGTTTGTTCTGTAGAGGTTAGGCGCTTCGCTGTCACACGCTGGAGACCCGAGTTCGAGACATTTTTGTCGAGTACATTGTATCTCAGACTTTCTGCTGGAATGGTGTACCCTTTTCATCCCGGGTTGGCCTTGACAGGCAGGGTTAAAAGCCGGCCTCCTTCACCTTCCTTCACCTTCCTTCACCTTCCTTCACCTTCCTTCACCTTCCTTCACCTTCCTTCACCTTCCTTCACCTTCCTTCACCTTCCTTCACCTATCCCCGTAGACTGGATGTCCGTCGAGACGCTTTGGAAGATTTGGCCATCAGCTTCCTCCACTCCTTCCGGTCTTCAGCTTTCCAGTCCGCCTCTTAAATGATCAAAATTGTGTCGTAAGGGCTGTAAAAATACTTACATTTAGACTGAAAAGACCACCCAGGGCGGTGCTACTGACGGAAGTGTCTTTAGGCCATTCCCAAGGGGGGGGGGGGTGGACATTAACATCTCGAATTCTCATGCACTGTAGAATTGTAATTGTAAATGGGCTGATTCATCAATGTCATGCTGATAACTGTGCCTGAACTGCAACAGGGAACTGCTGCTGTTTCTTTCCTAATCCTTACTATCGTCATTTTTTCTCTACTTCTTTCGTATGTTTGTCATAATCTTGTGACCCACTATTTCCGGGATGCCTTGATAGTCGAAGCCGACCTTGTGCTGTTGAAGCTAGAGAGGTGAACAGAGTAAGTCTGATTCCCCGTTTGGACTTCTCTGTTGACATCAAACCCTTGGCGCTCATATGACCTAATGCTGTTGCGAGCGCCGTAAAACCTGTACTAAAACTAGACCCC
>NW_004797577.1:226883-229748 GCF_000002075.1 Aplysia californica | reverse complement strand
ATAGATAGATAGATAGATAGATAGATAGATAGATAGATAGATAGATAGATAGATAAAAAAGAGATAGAGCTGGAGATGTCACGACAGAGAGAGAAAGAGAGAGAGACACAGAGAGAGAGAGAGAGAGAGAGAGAGAGAGAGAGAGAGAGAGAGAGAGAGGAGAGAGAGAGAGAGAGACAGAGACAAAGACAGAGGCAGAGACAGAGAGAAAGGGAGAGACAACAATTATTGATACATGGGGAACGCTAACGAGGGAGAAAGAGAGAAATAGAAAAAGAAGATCTCCCCAAATCCCCGATCACCCACCACAAACATGGCCTCACTGGCCTCCTCTATGTCCAGCTTCTCCACCACTCGGCCCAGAATGTCTTCCGCCTGGTCGTAGGCGATCTCGTCGTTAGACACGCCCCCTTCCCCCGTGGACATCCGGGGCTGGACCTCCAGAATCGTGTCTGGCCAGAATGTGACAAACTATCAGATGTTTGCTTTAGTAAGAATTTTACGGCGCTCGCAACTGCATAAGGTCATAATAATATGAGTGCGCAAAGCACAAATCGGTTGCACTCACAACAGTTCATTGCACGGCTTGGCTCGGGTCAATGATCAGATTTTAAAATGTTAAAACACCTGAGGCGAAGTAGCATCCAAAAAATGACAACTTGCTTAAAAAATCAAAATAACGGTATTTACAATTTTTCGTAAAGGCCAAAGGCCTTTTATAAAATCAAGGATTCTGTTAGAATCAAAGACGGAAAACAGATTTTGCAATTTTTTGCATTTAAAATATTTCCTTCGGGTCTCTCCGAAGTCTAAATATCCTGTTAAAATGTGTCTAATGGTAAAATTTGTGTGGCACCCGACACAGAACGGCTTCTCATCTCCCTGAAGGAGGTATTTGTGTGTTTGGGACGTGTGTCCGATGTGTAATCGAGTAAAAATAAGTTTGTCTCTACTGGAGAGGTCCACAGGTTTTGGTGGATCCAGTTTGGGCTTAATGCTGTGTAGTTTATTATTTATTTGATTCTTCTAATGTGTCTCCCACAGACTGGAGGAAATTAATAGAAACGACAGGTATTTTAGTTTGCATATAAATGGATACATTACATTATTCAAGAATAGGTGCGGGACCTGAACTGAAACTAGACCCCCCCCCCCCCACTTCCACATGCATTTTAATTTATTGTACAACACAACACCATGTTTTAAGACGGTCACCAGTCTAAGACCTCAACTTTTCTCTTTGTCCTTTCTATTAAGATCAATGTAGAGCTACACCTTCTCACAGATAGACTTTAAAAAGTGGCTGAACCCCCCCACTTCCAGTCTGTGAGAGGAACAGTGGAACCAATAAATAAGTAAAAAGGAACTCCACTATGCTCAAGTTGTGTGCACAAAAACTTTCAGGTACCGCCAGACAAGACGAAGCTAATATTTTAAGAGAATTAAATATTGGACATACTTCTCCGATACACAGATACCTTTGTCGAAAGTAATGCCGACCAAACGATCCAGAACATCCAAATAGAATGTCCAGACTTTGGGGAGACCCAAAAGAAATATTCTAAATGCACTAATTTGAAGAAAAAAAATGTTCAACGGAATTCTCAATTTTATACAGATCAATAGTCTTATAGCAACAACAACAACAGCGACGACGACGACAACAACAACAACAACAATAACAGCAACAACAACAACACCACTACCACCTCCAACAACAGCAACAACAACCCTAACTCACTCAACAAGGCGTGTGTCTCGTTCATCTGAAAGGCAATGTTGGCGTTCTCGTGCATGCCAAAGATCTCCGGTTCATCGATGATTGGGAGCGTCTCGATATACTTGAGGCACTGCTGTAAGGTCTTGGAGTGAGGGGCGTAGTATATGCCTGGCGAAACGGGATCCTATCTTACACATGGGTTTTTAAATATTAAAAAAAATGATTTCGCATTTTATTGATCCCCGTGGGGGGAAATTTGGGTTACAGTGGCAAACATATTACATACATAAATACATGATTAAAAATATACATAAAATATACATACATTAATACATACACAAATATACGAATATCACAAAAGTACAGAACTATTTCACAAACATGCCATTGCTGGTCGCCATTGGACATCTTTCTGTGGTTTTTTTTAGCTCGGGTTGTCGTGTCTTGCTCGAAGACACACCCCAGTGACCACCTATCTAAACCCCGTGTCACCGACACTTGCTTGACATTACTTTTTGAGTCTGAACTCATTACTCACTTGCCACTGGAGCCCGCCCCCGACAAAAAAGGTGAATTTGTAGATGACCTAAATTTATAGAAAGAAGCTTGCCCTATCAGATAGATGGTATTGGAGACCAACTGGAAAAAGAAGGAGAGGCAGATCAACTGGAAGTCACAGAAGCACAATCAAGGATTTAGCGATCACCCAGAACCTGGATGGCCCAAGATTGGAGAAAGTGGCCCGGGACAGACACGCGCGATGTCAACTGCTCTCTGCCTGATGTACCTGACGGTATATTGGGAGAGGGGAGGGGGGAGTTTGTAGATGACTGACTACTTCATGTCACACACTGTCTACGGTTGTTCGTCTAAGTCATCATGACTTGAGACTTCTCCTTGTGTGCACGCGTGAGTGACACCACTGCCATTGTAAACGACCAAGACTATTTGTTTTCCTTGGGAAATAAAGAAAGACTTTCATTAACATTAACATGACCCTAAAAATATTTTTAAAACAGCAACTGAAAAGCTATTTGTTATCGTTTTGTTGGACAGACAGACAGACAGACAGACAGACAGACAGACAGACAGACAGACAGACAGACAGACAGACAGACAGACAGACAGACAGACAGACAGAGACA
>NW_004797577.1:224319-226333 GCF_000002075.1 Aplysia californica | reverse complement strand
ACACACACACACACACACACACACACACACACACACACACACACAACAAGCAATAGTCACGACCGCGATGACATTGGTAAAGAAAAAAAAAACAACCCCAAACAGCCCAGACGTATAAATCAAACAGAAATCAATCTTTTCACTTTCAGCAACCTCACTCAACAAGCCTAGAGCGTTCACTCGTACTGACGCAGAACCAGCACCACCCACCTCGCCTGTGATGTAGATCAAGGTGTCCCAAGGAATGCGTCCCTCCTTACAGAACATCTCCAGGTTGAGCAGGGCGCACTCTCGGTCACTGTCGCTGAACGCGTACTGGAGACGAACGTGGTGGGTGGTGGTGGGGGAGAGAGTCAGTCAAACAGGGAACTATACACACTGCTAGTTATCATCATCATCATCATCATCATCATCATCATCATCATCATCATCATCATCATTGCCTTCCTCACCCTGGATCAGGATATAGGCCACGAACAAACACCAAATTCCCACATTTCGCTATCCTGGGCTAGTCGCTGATGTCGCTCCACGTCTTCCTACTTTTCTGTACATCCATTTCCGTGACTCTTCTCCAGGTTCCACGTGGACTTCTTCTTGATCTTTTACCCTGTGGGTTCAAATCTAGCACTATCCTTGTTATGCAGCTGCTTGACTTCCACGGCTAGTTATAGCACTACTTAATTATTATAAAGGGAAATTTCTGATTAAAATAAAACAAAATATCTCCCCTACCCCCCCTTAAACGCGGGCATTATTTTGAATACACAAAAGAGAAAATCAAGGCATAAAAGCATAATACCCGCCCTGTTAAAAAAAACCCCATTTGTTCCTACTTGAAAACCAAACAGCTTAAAAGCACCTAGTCCTGGCTCTGCCCCCGACCCGAAAAAAACAAACTACCAACAAAAAAACCCTAAAAAAAACCCTATAACAACCAGCCAACCAACGAACCAACGAAACAACCAACTGACCAACCAATCAAAAGAATATCCGACAGTTTTCTCATCATATGCAAACCCGACCGTAACAAGAAGAAGAACGTACTGTGATGTTCCATCCTAGAGGGCCGAACTTTTTCCTCTCCAGAATGACCGCGTGGAAGAAACAGATGCCGAAAATGATCCGGCGCCAATCCTGCCCCAGGGCTGTGGTAAACACAGAGATGGAGAGCTGTACTCGTTTCTTGTTCACTTACATCTTTATATCATAATATATTATGTTAGGCGATTAGACCGAGGTAATTTGGAATACATTAAGTGTCTTGTTGTGGTAAACACAGAGAGGGAGAATTGTACTCGTCTCTTTTTCACTTTATCTTCAAATCATGTATGTCTGGCGTTTAGACCGACGTAAGTTAGGATATATTAAGTGTTTTGTTGGCCGAAGATTGCAACTGAAAACCTCTTTAACATTAAATTGATTCTTTTCTTCATGATCTCATTCATACGAGTGCGTTCTCAGTTTTGGTTGTTTTTTTTTAAACACAGAAATGAATATATTCAGAACCCCCTCCTTCCTTTTTTTCTTTACCCGTCTTTTCTAACCCCCCCCAAACCCCCGGTCAATTTACCAACCAATCAATGTTTTCGCACGTTCTCTATATCCACCTCACCCTCTCTCTTCCTTGCATCTCGAATTTACTTTTTGTTTCTTTTGTTGTTGTTGACACAAGACTAACTCCCTAGTCCATATCCAGTGTTATAAAAACGAAACAACTTTATAAAAACACTTAACCGTTTCTTACAATGTGTTTCGAAGAAGGCGGGCGTCATTTCTGAAAACGCCCTTCGCAGATTGGCTCGGATTCCTTTCGGAGGTTCGTTGGTGACCTTGACACTGTTCTGCAGGACGCTGACGGGGAAGTGTTTGGCGGGCATGGAAGAGAGGAACAGCCGGAAGTTGTCGTCGATGTGGGACGGGTGCTCCTGGAGGTTTTTCACCAGGTTCTCCATCTTCAACATCCAGGAGGCCGCCAGGTGGCAGTTCTGTGTGTGTGTGTGGGGAGGGGGGG
>NW_004797577.1:222741-224168 GCF_000002075.1 Aplysia californica | reverse complement strand
GGGAGGGGGGTGAAATATTTGGCCAAGGGCTAGGTAGGTGGCGTCTGTTGCATATGTGATGCCACCCAGTGAAGGTTTTTGTGGTCTACCCTTAACTTAGTTGCCTGAGGACTTTTCATTGTTGCATACCGAAAATGTAAGTTGGATTCCGAAATGTGGAGATTATTTTATCGACTATATCCGTCAGTCAGCAGAGTCATGTTTCATTCAGCTACAGGTGGTCCTACTCCTACAGTCATGATCAAAGCAATCCAATAACAATATAATCTAGATTATGTCAAAGGGACATACCATTAATAGAAAAGAATCCTGTTGTCTTGACAACACGCCACCTTTTCTTCTTTTACACAGTTCTCAATGACATTTTTGGCCGCTTTGAGTTACTAATACCATGATGTCAGAAATCAAATGTTCCATCTGCTCTATCGAAATCGTAAGATTATTCGGAGTCGTTATCAAAATATTCAAAGAATTTCATTCGAAAAACCTCGACATTAGTTGGGGAAACTACAAATTGTTCACGTCAAATTGATCTAAACTAGCTTCATGTATTGAGCAGATAGAACTTCGTTGTTCTGGTGTAGTGAAATGTCGAGGGGAGGTGCAATTTTCGAACAGGGGCTTAGCGGGCGGCTTCTGTTGTTGGTGTGTTAGGCCGGTCCCAGAGTGGCTCTGTAGGTCTGACCTTTAGCTCGCCTGGCGCACGCCGTGTGCGTGTCAGAACAGCCGCACTGTGGGTTGGCGCCTGTGTCTCAGCGAGCGCGAGGCACACTCGCTGCGTCTCAGCACAGCCGCACAGTGTGTTGACGTGTGTAGGTGTGCAACTGACGGGTTTGCCTTGCTATATTTAGGTACTGTGTAGGCCTAATCCAAGACCAATTATTCTTTTGGAGGACCTCTTTGACGCGATCTAGTCACGTTTTTGTGTGATCCAACCCGGTGTCCTACAGCTGGTTGACTGTGAGTCATTCTAATAAAAGAGATATTAAAATGTAACTAAAACGTCTGTGTATTCATCACGAGGAGTGCCCGTCTCTACTTGTCGCTTTTGAACTTCTAAGAGAATTAAAACCTAAATTGTGCCAAAGGGAGCATATGACCTTATGCAGTTGCGAGCGTCGTAAAACCTACTAAAACTAAAAACTAAAAAGGGAGCGTGCTCATTTCAAAATCAGCTGCTTCTCTATAGGAAAGAATCACGCTGTTTTAACAATTGTTTTATAGTGTCGTGGGAGATGAAGGGGGGAAAGACCGAGGTGTTCGGCAACAATTCTTCCCACTTGAGAATCAAACTCTGGTCTCCAGCGTGCCAAAACGACGAGGAGCATAACTGCTACACCACAGAGACAGGTACCTTGACTAGAGATATGTAGCAGAGGTGTCACAGTTACAATATTATCATTTTTATCATTTTTATAATAATAATA
>NW_004797577.1:218776-220985 GCF_000002075.1 Aplysia californica | reverse complement strand
AAGAAGAAGAAGAAGAAGAAGAAGAAGAAGAAGAAGAAGAAGAAGAAGAAGAAGAAGAAGAAGAAGAAGAAGAAGAAGAACAACAACAACAACAACAACAACAACAACAACAACAACAACAACAACAACGACAACGACAACAACAACAACAGCAACAAAACGAAAATAGCTTCACAGACACAAACTCTGTCACTGCGAATGTTGTCTGAGAACAGAAAGTTGGTCACGTTGATTTCTCTTTGTTTACAGCGTTGTACGTCGACACAGATAATCGTGTTCATTGCCCCCTGTAATCTACGTATTGTCCTTACTTGATTACTTGATTTAAAAACTGAGGTCTTCAGATTCATATTCTATCAATAAAACCCTGCGCCCCTCCTCAGCAGGGTCCATCTTGAGGTAATATGTTTATGCCATATCAACTAGCCTCGCAAAAAAAACAACAACAACCACCACGCAGGGAATTGCTGATGGCAGTCGAAAAAAAGGAAGACCAAGGAAAATGATGAGTGAGTGAGTGAGTGAGTGAGTGAATTAGGAATAGTTTAACATGTGGAATAAAGTTGCACACGGCAGTGCTCTTTATCAATATAGTCTTTGGCGAACATTTGATGACGAACAGGATGCTAGATGTTCAGACAAATAGATGCCTCAAACTTTTCGAATAAAAAAACAAACAAAAAAAAACAACAAAAAAACAACAACCACCCATTAAGAACAGACAGGGAAATTTTGAGTAATCATTCACACATCACTACAAACAGGGGAGCTCACCTTCTCTTCCTTAAATATCTTCACAAACATGAGTTTCTCAAAGTCCCCGAGCCGCAGGTCCCAGTTCCCGTTGACCTCGTCCG
The DNA here is from genome assembly GCF_000002075.1 of Aplysia californica. Classification (NCBI taxonomy): domain Eukaryota; kingdom Metazoa; phylum Mollusca; class Gastropoda; order Aplysiida; family Aplysiidae; genus Aplysia; species Aplysia californica. The sequence goes on along the minus strand of NW_004797577.1, from coordinate 220,128 downwards.
CAGAGCTGGTCTGTCCCGGCGTGTATGTGGGCGGCTCGGGGTGAGGGTAGCTCACGTCCGTGGGGTTGGCTTGGACCTGGGGGAGGAGGTGTCAGGGGTGAACGGTTGTGGGACAACCACTCCATGTCAGATAGAACACCATACCCTTATAATTTATGGTAATTTTTGCGGTGTTGTTCTCTACCTATCGGCATTGAGTTCTGCCTGCGTTACATAGAAAGACAGAGAATAAAATAGTTTGGCCACCTGTTACGTATGTCACCTTGCCAACCAGCCTCGAGAGCCTACAACACCAAGCACTCAGGCCATAAAGGAAGAGGAAGGCCACGCAAAAGGTGTATCGAGGGTGTCAAGGAAACCCTGAGAAAACAAAATATCACAACTGAAAGAACTGCGGAGCTGGCCTACCATAGAAAACTGCATCTCCCCTCGACGCTTAACAGCAACTGAGGATGAAAAAGTAAAAGTAGTAAGTAAGGTCTCTACCCATATGCTGACCATATGCTGACCTTCTCACTGTACTCTGGAAACGCAAACTGCAATTGTACGGACACATCACCCGTTCATCCGGCCTTGCCAAGATGATCCTGCAGGGAAGCGTCCAGGGAAAAGGAGCAGAGGCAGACCGAAGACGAGTTGGGAGAACAACATAAAAACATGGACCGGCCTGGAACTCAGGGAAGCTGAAGACTGGAACGAGTGGAGGAAGCTGGTGGCCAAATCTTCAAAAGCGCCGCGACGGACATCCATTCCTCGGGATAGGTGTGGTGAGGTGATGTGATGTGAGGTTCTCTACCCACAACAACAAAATCTGTGCCAAAACGTTACTTCCTCACCCACCCCAATGTCACAGACCGAATTACCTCCTTGTATCGTCTGTTTGTTCTATAACGTTTTCAAAGCTTCTGCGTATCTTATTTATATTGTAGTTATTTTTAAAGGTATGACAAACGTCCCCAAAGGCACATCATGACGATCTAAAAGCCAACACTCCTTGCCCATCTCCGACAATTGTGTACATGTCCCCCTAACATCTTGGGGTACAAAAAGACTGCAAAAAATGAAAAGTGAAAGTGAAGAAGGCCTGAACTCTGACCACCAAGACTTGCTCACATCTGACTTCTAGTTTCCCAAAATTATACCTGACATCTCACTTCACCAAACATCTCATTGTGACTTTAAACTCCCTTAGTTGAACCCAGGCATCGCACCTTCAGCTCCCCTAGTTGCACGTATACATCTCACCTTTAGCCCCCCCCCCCCAAGTTGAACAACACATCTCACCTTTAGCTCGCCTAGTTTAACCCCCACATCTCACCTTTAGCTCGCCTAGTTTAACCCCCACATCTCAC
>NW_004797577.1:213566-216857 GCF_000002075.1 Aplysia californica | reverse complement strand
GAGAGAGAGAGAGAGAGAGAGAGAGAGAGAGAGAGAGAGAGAGAGATGAAATAATTTCAACTTCTCGGTCGTCCAAAAGAAGATTTGACGATTTTTAAAGGTTGTTGTTGCTGTTGTTGTTGTTGTTGTTGTTGTTGTTGTTGTTGTTGTTGTTGTAGCAATATTTTGTATGTGGTCGACAGGTTTAGGCGACAACGGAGTCAGTAATGTATCTGTTGTATCTATCTGCGGTCCCGTTTTGTTGTTGTTGTTGTTATTGTTGTTGTTATTGTTGTTGTTGTTGTTGTTGTTGTTATTGCCGGTGCTGTTGTTATTATTGTTATTGTTGTTGTTGTTGTTGTTATTGTTGTTATTGTTGTTGTTGTTGTTGTTGTTATTGTTGTTATTGTCGTTGCTGTTGTTATCATTGTTATTGTTGTTGTTGTTGTTGTTGTTGTTGTTGTATTGTTGTTGTTGTTGTTGTTGTTGTGGTTATTAACATTTTTGTTTTATTTCTGCAGTTATCGTTGAGTCACAGTATTCATACATGTTTCATCTGGGACAGATGAAGGCAATACGAGGAGTACAGACAATGACAAGACGAAGGAGCAGAGGGCAGAGGGAAACAGAGTGTCCTCCAAAAATGAACCTATGGTATAAGCATCCCTGATGTAGTTTTGTAGCGGTTAGGCGCTTCGCAGTCGCAAGCAGGAGACCCGAGTTTGATTTCTAAAAGGGAAGCGTTTCCATTGAGTAATTCGGTCTTTCTGCTCGGATGTTGTATCCTCTCAGCCATGGGTGATCCTAACAGGCCAGGTCAAAGCCAACCTCTTACATGATCTAGACTGTGTCGATGGGGCGTCAAAACACTTACATAAAAAACCCCTCTTATCATGGTGTCCATCCTTCAGCGATTCTACCGTCAACCCACAACCCCATCGCCCAATCAAGGCAACTGTAACATCTAAACCAACGCCCGTCACCCACCAACAACTCCCATCACCCACCAACAACTCCCATTACCCACCAACAACTCTCATCACCCACCAACAACGTCCACCACCCACCAACAACACCCACCACCCACCAACAACGCCCACCACCCACCAACAACACCCACCACCCACCAACAACACCCACCACCCACCAACAACGCCCACCTGCTACCAAAAATCCCACTGCCCACCAAAAATCACGCCACCCACCACACACCAACTATGCCCACATCCAACCCACCATCTCAGAGCGCATCAACAACGCCCATCACCCACCAACAACGCCCATCACCCACCAACAACGCCCATCACCCACCAACAACACCCATCACCCACCAACAACGCCCACCACCCACCAACAACGCCCACCACCCACCAACAACCCTCGTGTTGCCCACCACCCACCAACAACCCCTATGGCATCCCCCCCCCCCTCACCGAGCGACGTTCTCGTAGATACAGATGGTAGTCTCGTCCAGACAGGTCTGAAGTCTCGTGGGCAGGTCCTCCGACTTCTCGCTGTTCTCGATCGTCTTGTTGAACAGCTGGCGACAGACAACGCGTGTGTAACAAGCAGATCAGTTTTTTCGATAGACAACGAGCGACACAAGCAGATCAGTTTGCCACAGACAACCAGAATAGCTTGCGACAGACAACTCGTGTCACAAGTAGAACGACTTGCGACAGACAACTAGTGTTACAACCAGAACAGTTGGCGACAAACAACAAGTGTTTTGTTTTGCCTTGCTTTGCTTTATATTATTTTGTTTTGTTGTATTGCTTTAGTAAAAAAATCAGCCGAACTTGTAACATCATAAAGTCTTTAACCGCCGAAGATTAGATGTGTTACTAGAGAGTACCATGCAGAGAAAAGAATTCGCAGAGATAAGGACAATAGATGTTTGATAGAAGAGGCGTAACTACATCAGAGCACCCGCCAACCATTCACTCTTACCTGTTTAAAGTACCTGAGCTAGAGTGTGACATACTGACCTGTTTAAAGTACTTGAGAGAGAGAAGGTGTGTTACAGATCTGTTTAATGTAATTACGAGAGTGTGCGCTTCTGATCTGTTTAAAGTACGTGTACTTGCGAGAGTGTGTACTACTGACCTGTTTAAAGTACTTGAGCTAGAGTGTGAGACCTGTTTAAAGTACATGTACTAGCGAGAGTGTGCACTACTGACCTGTTTAAAGTGCATGTACTCGCAAGAGAGTGCGACACTGACCTGTTTAAAGTACTTACGAGAGTGTGCACTACCGACCTGTTTAAAGTAATTACGAGAGTGTGCGCTACTGACCTGTTTAAAGTAATTACGATAGGGTATGATACCGACCTGTTTAAGTACTTACGAGAGTGTGAGATACTGACCTGTTTAAAGTACTTACGAGAGTGTGCGCTACCGACCTGTTTAAAGTAATTACGAGAGTGCGCGCTACTGACCTGTTTAAAGTAATTACGAGAGGGTATGATACCGACCTGTTTAAAGTACTTACGAGAGTGTGAGATACTGACCTGTTTAAAGTAATTACGAGAGGGTATGATACTGACCTGTTTAAAGTAATTACGAGAGTGTGCGCTACTGACCTGTTTAAAGTACGTTTGTAATTACGAGAGTGTGCACTACTGACCTGTTTAAAGTCATTACGAGAGTGTGCGCTACTGACCTGTTTAAAGTAATTACGAGAGTGTGCGCTACTGACCTGTTTAAAGTAATTACGAGAGGGTGTGATACTGACCAGTTTAAAGTACTTGCGAGAGTGTGCGCTACTGACCTGTTTAAAGTAATTACATGAGTGTGCGCTACTGACCTGTTTAAAGTAATTACGAGAGGGTGTGATACTGACCTGTTTAAAGTACTTGCGAGAGTGTGCGCTACTGACCTGTTAAAAGTAATTACATGAGTGTGCGCTACTGACCTGTTTAAAGTAATTACGAGAGGGTATGATACTGACCTGTTTAAAGTACTTGTACTGGTGAGAGTGTGCGCTACTGACCTGTTTAAAGTACTTGGCAGAGTGTGAGGTACTGACCTGTTTAAAGTACCTGAGCTAGAGTGTGAGATACTGACCTGTTTAAAGTACTTGTACTTGCGAGAGTGTCCTCTACTGACCTGTTTAAAGTACTTGAGCGAGAACTGGTACATGGGGTCCACTTCTCCCATGTCAGACACCACAAAGTACATGACAGATCCTCGCTCTGCCACCGACCTGGCGCACAGAATGACTTTGAGCATGAGTACAACTGTAGTTGTCGTTGGCAATACATTTCTTGTCAAAATGATGTTTTATTGTAACTGTCCAATGTATATTATATAA
>NW_004797577.1:211689-213174 GCF_000002075.1 Aplysia californica | reverse complement strand
GTGTGTGTGTGCGTGTGTGTGTGTGCGTGTGTGTGTGTGTGTGCGTGTGTACGCGCACGCCTGTGTGTATGTGTGTACGTGATGAAACACCAAACCAATGTTCCAGGATCTGGATGATAAAAATGTATTATATATCTTATCTTATCTCATCTTATCTTACCTCATCTTATCTGTCCATGAGCAGATTTTAAAAATGGTTTTATCAACACAACTTGAGTGATAACGATATCTTATTACATTCTATCCATCCACGAGGAGAACGTAAATGTCTTCATCAGTACATTTTGAGTAACAAGGCCATGTTGTCTCACGTTCCGAACTACCGCACACAAATAAGAAATACGAATGTTCATATTTCTCATAATGCATGCGTTGTCTGCCTCTTTCAGTTTAAAAAAAGAGAAAAAATAATGAAAAACAAAACAAATCAAGAACTGTATGAATAACGTCTTCAAACGTTGTGGTGTGACGAGACAACTCGTCCTCAGTGGGTTAACCATAGTAATATCAAGACATTGCGCTATCCTAGAATTACTTACACATTACAAAGATTTATCTGCTCAGTACTTAGTTTTGAGAAATCTGACGTAAAAACTGCGATTCTTTGAATATCTTGATAACAACTCCGAATAATATTACGCTTTTGATAGAGCAGATAGAACATTTGGTGTCTGACCTCATGGTCTTAGTAACTAAAAAAGGCCAACAAATGCCAGAAAGAACGTTGTAACTCTAAGGTAGGAACTGGTCTTGACCAGACTGCTCGTCCTAAATGAGTTGATTAACGGTATCCTGACACTCTGCCGTGCAGTCCCGGCATTTAGAAGAATAGGACTGACGTGTTGCTAACGTGTCGTAGGTAAGAGGCGACTAAATGGCGAACCAGGTAGTGACTCCTGAAACAGAGTCATCCTTCCTCCAGATCGGGGGTTGAGTCACGAGGCTAACAACCTCTCTCGTAAAAAGAACTTGTTACAGAAACACATACAAGCAAAAACTATTATCTCTGCTTGGCTGGTCGTGGATTTTCTCCCAATGTGATTCGAGGCAGTAAAAGCCTAAAGGAAGCTGCTGGGCAGAAGCCTTCATCATCATCCAAGTCTTTGCGTTGGATGGGACACACTCCCAGAAAGCCCAGCGGACGCATCACAAGACAGTGGCTGCAGTGGAACCCACAGGGAGCACGAGGCAGGGGTAGGCCACGGGAAACATGGAGGAGATGCGTGGAAAGGGACATGAGAGAGATAAAGCTCACTTAGAACGAGCTAGGCAAGGTGGCCCAGGACAGGGATAAATGGAAGGAGCTTGTATGTGGCCTATACCCTGCCAGGGGTGAAAGGCACTGATGATGATGATGATGATGATGAGGATGATCAAGACACTGTGTCACCTGTACTACTGTCTCACAAGACACTGTGTCACCTGTACTACTGTCTCACAAGACACTGTGTCACCTGTACTACTGTCTCACAAGACACTGTGTCA
>NW_004797577.1:209078-211040 GCF_000002075.1 Aplysia californica | reverse complement strand
CCCCCCCCCTCCTTGCGATAACGATGTTAAATGCTAGAAACCAGGGGTCTCAGAATTGAATAATATAAAGATTTAAAAAAGACAACAAACGATTTTTAAAACACATTGATTGCTTCTTTTCAATATTGAGTCACATATATACATTAAAAAAGGTTTTGCCAATGGCAGCAGCGTTGCCCTTTCTTTGGAATAATAGTTTGCGATTCCTCATCTTTTCGCAAGGTGATCTCTCCCCATCTCCAAGGGGAGCTATTATCAATCCCCAAGGTGACCTATTTTTAGCCCCCATGGAGAGCTCTTTTACCCCGGAAGGTTGTCTGTTAATTTAGCATGGGTTTTACATTTATTTCAACAGTATAAGATTATTTTTTTTAGTCTAGTTGGGATCTCAAAATGCAACGCCCATCCCGGATAGAACCGAACTAAATAAACGGAGAGCCTTAAAGACAACACAAACTACCCAAATTCCAGAACATCTGTTTGGAGAATTCGAACCATGTTTACTAGTATGGCAGTTCCAACAAGATACCAACGGAGCTAATGGTGTCTTCTGTGTATATGTGTGTGAGTGTGTGTGTGTGTGTGTGTGTGTGTGTGTGTGTGTGTGTGTGTGTGTGTGTGTGTGTGTGTGTGTGTGTGTGTGTGTGTGTGTGTGTGTGTGTGTGTGTGTGTGTGTGTATCTTACTGTCTCCCGTCCCAGTTTGATCCGTGTGCGAGTTAACAATATCGTTATAATGCCCACGTACTTGATTCTCTTTGGTTCCACAGTCTTAAAGACAGCCGAGTAGAGATCCATCGCACGAACCCACATGACCATGGATTTACACGCCTGTGGAAACAATAATACGAAGTGACTATTCCCAGTGACAACGGAACTCTTTTACTTTAAAAAAAATCAGAAGTCTTCTCACTTCAGTTCAGCACTTTTGTTCTCTTCTCTTACTAGGGGCTTCGACTTGACCGTAGAATAGATCTAGAATCTAGATTAGAAGAAAGAAGAATCGGGAAGGATTTCTACCTGTCCTGTACCGTGGTCTCCAAAACCCGTATGTAGATCTAGATCTGCACGTACGTTTAAATTACGACGGAATAACCAGCAAGCATAGAATGATCATTCCTTTTTCTTAAAAAAATTCTTCCACTCACACCAGAATCTACTTTAGTTTCGTTAGATCTAGAATCTAGATCTAGATCTACATTAGATATAGTCTAGTATTTAGTAAACCCATCACCATCATGCCCATGTAGATCAGTGTGGGAACAAATAGATCTAATGGGCCTGTCTGTTCTCAGTGTCACTGGGAATAGTTTCTGGGCCTACTCCCTGTGTCACTGTTCCATTGTGTATCTTTGAATGATTTTGTAAGTGCTGAGGCAAAGTACAGAAATATAACCCCTTTCCATTTTCCAACAGCTGAGAGAAAACCGTTCAGAAGCAATTATTCCAAAACACGATAGAATTGCAATCGTTGAAATATGTCTTCAAGCATCCCCGAAAAAGTGTTTTGTATGAGCACAGCGGGGGAAAATTCAGACACACGTGATACATTTGTGGTAATATAAAATTTGCCAGGCGAAAGAAGACATGCTACAAGGGATATACGACACCATCATCAATCGAAACTAACAGCCCACTGTATTATTAATTGAAACTTGCCCACCTTTGATACTTTCTCCACGACCTCCGGGTGAAATTTTGGGTTAGCGATGTACTTCTTGAGCTTCTTCAGTTTGGCCTCCGGGATGTTGTCCTTGTCGTACTCGGCGAGCCGCTTGAGGAAGTTACTGTCTCCCAGCATGCCTTTACAGCTGGCCCAGTCCGTTCTGAGGGCAAGGAATTGTTTGTTGGTTTGTTTTAGTGAGAGTTTTAGGGCGCTTGCAACACAAATCCACCTCCCTGACCTAGCTCTCTCTCTCTCTCTCTCTCTCTCTCTCTCTCTCTCTCTCTCTCTCTCTCTCTGA
>NW_004797577.1:201563-204986 GCF_000002075.1 Aplysia californica | reverse complement strand
GGACGGTGGAGGGGGGGCAGGGGGAGTTTTGTTTGTTTTAGTAAGAGTTCTACGGCGTTCGCAACTACTTAAAGTCATATGAGCGTGCGAACCACAAGTTGATTGCATTCACAACCGTTCACTGCACTGGTTGGCTCGGGTCAAAGATCAGATTTTAAATGCTAAAATCTTTTGAGGCTTTGCAATTTACACCAAGGCAATAGGTTAACCTATATCAACGAAGACAACAACAACAACAACAACAACAACAACAACAACAACAACAACAACAACAACAACAACAACAACAACAACAACAGCAACAACACACACCACAACAACAACAACAACAACAACAATAAAAGAATAATAATAACAACAGCAACAACAACAATAAAAGAATAATAATAACAACAATAACAACAACAACACAACACAACAGCAACTACAACAATAATAGAATAACAACAACAACAACAACAACAGCAACAACAACAACAGCAACAACACACTCCACAACAACAACAACAACAATAAAAGAATAATAATAACAACAGCAACAACAACAACACACCGCAACAGCAACTACAACAATAATAGAATAACAACAACAACAACAGCAATATTGAAAACAATAATAAGCTTAAAAATAATAATAATTTTAAAAATAAAAAAATAATAATAAGGAGAAGAAGAAGAAAAAGTGTTATAACAATAACGAGTCGCCTTACCTTGACCTCGTCCGAACAACCCAGGTCGACGGGTTTGAAGAAGGTCTGTGCCACTCCCAGCAGCGCCTCCCGGGGCCACTCGATGTACCAGTCTATGGTGCAGCAGTTGACCAGGGACGGGAACATTCGGCACCGGGAACGGAACGCAGAACCCACCGGCGACATGCACAGCACGATGTGTAAATTGTTTCTGGGGGAAACAGGCAGTGTGAGGCCTTAGTTTCTTTGAATTAGTATGGTGCGTTTTGTTTTACAACGAGTTTTGTTTGAGTTTTTTGTTTTCAGTAGAGGTTTTACGGCGCTGGCACCTGCTTAAGGTCATATGAGCGCCCGAAGATTAAAGGTGTTACAAGAGAGTAACAAACATAAAAAAGAAGAAGGGGAGAAAAGGACGATAGATGTTTGATAGGAAAGAAGAAGCAAACCACACCAGAGCACCCACCAATCACCACCATGTTCAGCTGTCTTGAAGGTATATTATGCAGTATAATAAAGCATACAGTTTGACTGTTGTAAAGGTATACTATGTAGCCCGCATTTGAACTGTTTTAAAGATATTAATATGTAATATAAATATAATATAATAATATACAGCTGAACTGTTTTAAAGAAATACATATTTAATATAATATAGCATACAGTAGGACTGTTTTAAAGGTATGCTCTGTTATATACTACGGGGAGAATATCGCCCAGAACAGAGACAGGTGGAGGTCTCTTCTTGGCGGCTTATACGCAATGCCATGGTGACAGAGGCGAATGATGTGATATAATATAGCACACATTTAGACATATAGAAGACACACTTCCACTGTAACAAGGCATTCTCTGACTCATCTTGCGGATGGTTTGGGGGGGGGGGGCGCCACTGGTAGGTCCTGCTGTTTTACTTTCCTTCTGTTTGTTTGTGTTACTTTTTTCCCAGCACTAAATGAACATTATTGTGTCGATGTGCCTCTCTTTACTCAAACAAACAAACAAACAAACAAAACAACCAACCAATCAACCAATCAAACAACCAACCAAACAACCAAACACGACTCACCGGACCCTCTGTATACAGAAGTCGTAGATGGCGTCTCTGTTGCCCTCGGGAATGCCCACTTCCTTCGCCCCCGGCCTGCACGCTATGATGAGCTTCTCGTACTCGTCCGGCTCAAACAGGTTGGGGACCTCGCCCGAGTTGAGGATGTTGTTGATGTCCTCCAGAAACTCCTCCACCACGATCTGGAAACAGGTGAAATGGTAAAGTGTTTTTACGCCTCTATCAACACTTTTAGGTTATCTAAGAGGCATGACCTCCGAGTTTAACGTCCATCTGCGAACGGACCGAGCTAAGTGGGAAATTCGTGTAAAGTGTCTTTCCCAAGGACACAACGTCGGACCGAGCTGAGGCTCGAACCTCCGATCTCGCAATCTCACGATTACGAGTCCGGTAGCCGAACCACTAGGCCACCGACTCCACCCATTACAATATACGACAGACGAGATGTAGGAAGAGTACAGCGATGTGAACATATGTGAGGCAGCGTGGTGGAATCAGGCTCTCGTCAAAATAATCAAAGTGACGAAACTTGCATTTTTCCGCAGGTTTGTGAATTTTTATAAAATTTTTGTTTGTTGGCTCAACACCTTTCATGTCCATTAAAGAAATCATTTCTGTGTGGATTTTTCTTAAAAACGTTGATTAAAGGCACAAAAAATGTAAATTTTCAGTTACCACGGACTCTTAAGCTAAGGAAATAACTAATCTTTGGCGACCCTATTTTCACTAATTTTACCTCTGAAAGCAGGTGACCCCCACTTCCTTCTTTCGCAAATATCTCGACTAGTATTCAAGATAAATGAGTATTTTTTTCATCCTAATAAAAACAAATGAATAAGCTTTAAGACGATACCAATAACTCTACATGCCCAAAAATTGACGAGAGCCTGATTCCACCACGCTGCCTCACATATCGACATAATGAAGAACAATTAGGAATTTCTCCAACACAATCTGCCACCGACAGATTGCACGAATATAGCAGTGGGATTTATACAAGTACATGTGCGTGTATTACGCCCCCATTGCCATAATTAAGATGATTTAGGAACTTCTCCACCACAATCTGCGACACACGGGATTGTTAGAACAGTAGAAGACTTTTAATCAATTTACATTGGCACTGTCACAAGCAATCCACGTAAGTCCAAGTTTTGAGAATTTTCAATTTTTACAGCATCCCAAGCTCTACCACAAATGCGTCTTTCAACATTACCAAAATGCAGTTTAATGCAGCGGTCAAGGCTTGTAATTTCCTTGCTTTTCATGATTTCTGTTAGGAACAACACAACGAAAACTATTTTTTCTTTGTCTCCGGCGTAAAAAGTACTCCTAAATGGATTGCTTGGGACTCCGCCAACCACCTACTTTTACTACTTTAAAGGAGCAAACGAGAGAGATTTAAACCAAGCCATAGACAAAGATCTGATGTGTGGCATAAGAAACCACCTGTGTGTCCGTGAAGAGAAACACCGTCTGCTCGTTCCTGCCGCCGGCCGAGTCGTAGAGTTTCTTCAGGTCGTCGTGGAAGGAGCTGTAGTCGTAGCCCCGGCTCAGCTCAATCTGGAAACACTGGTAGCTGCATATGTGGGCCGACAGTCTGCGGGAAGAGAAAAACCAGGGATGAGAAGAAGATCATAAATAGCAACAACAACAATGATAATAATA
>NW_004797577.1:196972-199303 GCF_000002075.1 Aplysia californica | reverse complement strand
GGTTGGACTGCCTCACCTGCTACCCAAGGGAGGCGGTGGCCCTGGCGAAGAGCACACTCTTCGGGGCTCCGAACATTTCGAACGAATAGGCTACCACACACACACACACAACAACAGCAAACAAACAAACAATACCAAAAACCCCCCAAACAATGCAAAAAACAAGAAATCCAAACAGAAAACAAGTAACAACCAGGGCACACTTATCCAATTTAGCACTATCTGAAGAATGGCGGGGAATGGTCAACGATAGACTACTCATTTCCGTTCCAGTTTGGTCTAACCCTTTCAAAATCGGGGGTTCTTCTTCTGACCCACAACTGGACAGGTTATAATCTAAATTATTATGATTACTGTACTGGCAGCCAATGAAAAGGCAATCACAAGACGACTCAAGGACCGAGCCACCATGGCGCAAGGAGTGGACAGAACAACTTTCCGACAAACCCAGCCTCTCCTCGCTTGGCAATCACAAGACAGCTGGATGACCAAAAACCCACGAACGCAAGGAGTGGACCTGAATTAGCCTCCAGGCAAGCTCAGCCTCTCCTCTCTGCCACTGCCAGTGTGGGCGGGCTCGGTCGTGTTTATAACGGGGTACCCATTGGGGGATCGAGTCTGGTCGGGGTGGTTTGCCAGCCAGATTGAGGGCGCAAAGCGGCTACGCGGTACAAGCCTATCTCGCCCGACTCGTCGCCTCAAAAACAAACGCGCATGTTTTCAGCTGACGAATGGGGTGATCGCCCCCGACCCGATCCGACCCGACCCGACCTGATGGCATCCGTAATGGGCACCCCTTATAACAGTTTGGCAAGTTTACTGTGGCCAGCCTATTGGAACAAACCGACCTCCCCTTTCCGACTGACAAACTCATTAGCTATAAGCCTATTTTGATTTCAATGGGCAGTTATTCCCGTGGTCTCTTTATGGGTTAGTATTATGGTTGTAGTTTTTTGTGTGGACAAAACTAGCAGTCTCAATGGTAAGAAAAAGAAAAGAAGAGATCGAAAAATGAAACAGTCAGCAAGGGAAAAAAATACTTCAAGTTCAAGAATTGACTGTGAAAAAGTTTGTAACGAGGGAAGAAGCATACTCGAACCTTTCGGACTTTAAATTCGGAGGTCCGGCCTCTTAAAAATACCCTAATAATGTTGATAGGGACGTAAAAACCTATGCACAAACTTTCCTATTACTAAACTAGGGCGCACTCACATCTCCTAGCACGTTCTTCAACTTTGCCATGTCTGTAAACTCCTCATAGTATCTGTCTTCCGGCTCCGCGTCTTGCTTCAGGAAATTCCCGAACAGGATTGGTGACGTCACGAAAGAGCTGGGCTCGAAAGACTGAGGACAATGGGATGAAAAAGAAGAACAGCATATTCAAGATCAGATAAGATTAATCTGTTTTGTCCAGACACTGGCACACGGATTTGGTTTTAGATTCAGCAAGTTTTATGGCTCTTGCAACACAATTAGGTCATATAAGTATCGAGAACGAGAGGTATTACGAGAGAGTAACATAAAAAAGAGACCAGAAAGGGACAACAGATATTTGACAGAAAAGAAAGAGCAAACCATACAATAGCACCTGCCAACTACCCGCAAGTGGTTTGATGTTTTACAAAACAAACACACACACACAGACACACATACACCAATACATATATACACACACATACACACACACACACACTCACACACACACACACACACACACACACATACACACACACGCACACACACAGGAAGAACTGAACTCAGATCTTATGAGTGCAAAGACGAGAGCAACTAACAGTTATAATACCGGCGTCAGTTGAAAAAGTCTTAAAGCACCCAAGAACGAACATACAACACCAATAAATGTCAACACATGTGCTTCTTCTTTCTCTTTTTTTGTGTCTTTGTTTCTGCTTTTAGTTTTTGTATGAGTCTTTCTATATTTCAAACATAATGTGATAATATTATGAGTACAGAAGATTACAGGTGTGACCAGAGAGCAACAAACACGAGACAGAAAGAGGAGAGATAAGGACGATATAAAAGTTATTATGTCTGACTGGAAAAGAAAGAGCAAACCAAACTTCACCAGAGCCAACAGAGCACCCGCCAACCACCCAACCATTAACCACCCACATGGTGTCTGTACTCGTCTCACCTCGCCGAGGTGCTTGGAGACCATCTCAGCCATGATGGAGTGAAAGAAGAGTTTGTCCTCGTTGTTGATGAGCCTGTCATGAAAGACTCGCTGTGTCTCGTGGATGTACAGGCGAATGATGCTCTTCTTGTCTCTGTAGATGCCCGAGTCTGCCTGAAGAACGCCTGGGTGGCGGG
>NW_004797577.1:192336-196564 GCF_000002075.1 Aplysia californica | reverse complement strand
GAGAGAGAGAGAGAGAGAGAGAGAGAGAGAGAGAGAGAGATGTACAGACGGACGATGCTTTTCTTGTCTCTGTAGATGCCCGAGTCTGCCTGAAGAACGCCTGGTGGGGTGACAGGAAAAAAACCAACCGATCATGTTTTATAGTTTTAGTAAGAGTTTTACTGTGCTATCAACATGACTAGGTGGTCATTATATTAGAAGTGTCGAAGATTAAAGGTGTTACAGAAAAAGAATAAACAAAAAAGAAGGAGGGGAGATAAGAATATTGGATGTTTGATAAATAGTGGGAGAGAAAATCACTCCAGAGAACCACCAAACAAATAAAAAACAAAACAAACGACAAACAACCCCCCCCACAAAAAACCACGAACACAAAAACAAACAAAAAAATAACAAAAACAACAATACCAAAAAACCCTCTGTCTTTCGCCATTCTACGTGCCTCAGCTGTTTTGCTTCTAAGCGAGAATGTTTCTGTCTTATTTGTATCTTCTATCACGTCTCCCCTTTTCTCTCTTGAACTCTCAAGATTGCCACTGGCTACAAACAACTACTCTCCCCCGTCCCCACCCCTCCGTACCTTGCACGACTTTGGACAGATCTCTCAGGTTGAAGACATAGTGGGACTTGGCCGGAGTGGGCAGGAGGTCAGTGCTCAGCCGGAAGTACAGCTCCACGGAGGCGTTGACCAGTGGCTCGGCCAGGGTGCGAATGTTTCGCGGGAAGTCCAGGAAGAAACCGCCGATAATTGCCTTAGGACCAAAAAAAAATCAAAAAAAATCCACACTTTAATTCGTCGCTTTAAAGCACAAGGGGGCTATCCGAAAAATGCTGTTTTGAGAAAATCGAAGGTAAAGTTTTGCCCCTTGTTCAGTTTCTTTAAAAGACAAGGAGAGTTTGTTTTGTTTTTGTAAAGTGTTTTACGGCGCTCGTAACTGCATAGGGTCATATGAGCGCGCGGGACACACCTAATATTTTAAGTTGGTAGGAAATTTTGAATTTTGCCCGGGTGGCGGCCGAAGCCTACTCTTATCGATTTTAGACCACCAAGGGATCTTTAACGTGCGCAACTTGCACACGGGCCCTCCGAGATTTTTCGCCCTTATCCGAGAAGGCTAGATGTAGATCTTTCCTACCAGAAGATCAGGGGTGTGACAGAAAGACAGCAGTAAGGAGGAGCCAAGGAGTAGCAGGAGAAAGGCTGCAGAAAGAGTCAGGAGCCCAGAGGAGGGGGCAAAGTAGGTGAGGGGGTGGGGGCAGAAAGTGGAAAAGAAAGCAAACAACAGAACATTGCTAGAGAGCAGGAAAGGAGGTGATAGGAGACAATTTTAGAGAAGAAAATGTTTCGGTCGCTACCCGGATTCGAACCCGGGACCTTGAATGAGAGGCCAACACTTTAACCTCTAGGCCACGAGAGCTCCCAAGGAGAGTATTCTCTTTTACCAAACAAATATACACACCAATAAAACCAAGCTTCTCCATTAGGTAGAGCAATGCCCACTTTTGGTGTAGGTCAAGATTTCTGAAAACCCCCGAAATCTGGGAAGCCCACTTGTCCTTAAAAGCGACAAATTGATCCTCGATACGAGACTTGGGTAAAACATCATGTGTAACCGAAACAACAATTCGCTATCTTAGGATTGCCACGTTCTAACTGACATTTTTGGCCGTTTTGAGTAACTAAGGCCATGCAGACAGAAACCAGTAAATGTTCTATCTGCCTTTTTAAAATTGTAAGATGATTCAGAGTTGTTGCTGAAAGAATTGCACTCGAATAAGTTAAACAATATAATGAAAATAAGAAAAAATTAACGTCAAATTTCTCAAAACTAGGTACAAAACTGACAGAACTTCGTAATTGTTGGGTAGCGTATTGGAAGGGAGGCGGGGGTTGAGGCCAGTGTATTTATGTACTCACAATAAACATAAATGTACTCACAATAAACATAAATGTACTCACAATAAACATAAATGTACTCACAATAAACATAAATGTACTCACAATAAACATAAGCTTGAGGCTCTGTTCCGTGGGCGGCGGGATGCACAGCATGCTGAAGTGACGGAACAGCCGGGCAGACACGGGGTTACGCCCCCCTCCCGGCGGGGAACACGCCGCGGACAACGTCACATCCTGTGGAAAAGTTTTTTTTTCCATTTGCGCTTGCGATACAGATAGAATAAATGCCGGGAAGTACAGGTGTTACTTCAGGGTAACTTACAAATTTGAAGGAGGGAGGTTGTAGAACCCATTAAACAATGTGTTAGTCAATATTCTAAAACAAAAATTAACTAAAAACCGTGGTCTAAGAACAATAATATAGTCCTTGGGTTATGTCCGACTTAGACCAAAAGTGAATTAGGCCATTTATGTTTCCCCTAGTCTTCATTATATGATTAAAAAAATAGAGTTCCAATAAATAAACACGAGAAAGCTTTTCAAAAAGTTAACCTGAGTCACCAATGTTAAAAAGACAAAACACTGTTTTTGTCCGCTATCTCAAAAGTCAGTTGTTGAAACGACTTGAGCCAAAATGTTAGCTCAACAACAATTATTTCCATAAAGGATTATCTTTATCCGAGACTTGGTTAGCTTTAACTGTCTTCCCAAGCTCCGAACACGCTGGAAGACGAACAGAACACTCGAGACGGTTGACTGACTGTACCTGGATGTCTTTCCAGGTCATGAACTCTCTGTCGTAGAGACCGCCAAAGTCCAGGTATTGACGTAACAGTTCTATGGGCGGCTGGGAGCCGTAGGTGTCCAGTTTTGGCATGTTCAGGTCGTCGATGAAAATAATCACCCTCTTTCCCTTTGGAGCTCCTATTTGATGAAGATGAATCGGTTAATACATATAAATTGTAGAGTATTGATCAGCAAAAGGTAAAAAAAAAGAAGGGAAATGGGATTTGATATTGTCTACAGCATTTTTATGAGAATTTAGTTCTATGAGACTAAAGCAGAGATAACAAGGAGCGAAATTCATTTATCATAGCTTGTTTGCTTGAGTGGAATGAGTGTAAAATGTTCAATGGTCCTATTGATGTACCAGAGCAGCATGCAGATGGATACAGCACAAAAAGCTAAATAATGACACTCCTTAGACGGGGTTCAGAGCAACTGCTACATGTACCGATTTTCGGAGCAAAGGTAGAAGGCAAGAGAAGAAGGGGTAGACCTGACAGAAGACATGGACAAGACATAGAAATCTGGCTTGGAATCAAAACAACTCAGCCAGGCAGAACGGCAACCCCCGCCCCCCCCCCAACAAAAACAAGAACCAACAATAACCAAACAACAAAAACCCAGAGCGTTTCATTGTAGAAATTATGTCTGGGAAGGAACGTCCGATCACTGGGAAAGCCATGGAGCAAAAGCAGTAATTAATACTCACCAAAGATATTTTATTGACATGCATGTGCCAGGACAGCCTAGAACGACAATACTGACCAATGATATTCCATTGACATGTACCAGAACAGAGTACGACAATACTGACCAATGATATTCCATTGACATGTACCAGAACAGAGTACGACAACACTGACCAATGATATTCTTCCGTCGTTTTTCCAGCTTCCCTTCAATCATCTCCTGCGTCCTGTTGCTGCTGGTCTGCGCCGAGAAATTGATGTAGATAGGCACATAGTTGAGGCGCTCAGAGATACGGTCCAGGAGGTCTCGGGCGACCACAGACTGATCCGTGGGGAGGGAAAGAAACGAAATGAATACATGTGTGGATAAAAGATGAGCACATTGGGATGGCTATGCATCGCTATATTCTTTTCTTACCTCTTTGGGAGGAGAGATCGTCAATGGACGTGTCCGGAATGCAAGAATGTTGCTTTCTGAAACAATGGACAACGGACCTCTCTGGGATGCTGCAATCTGCGTCGCTACTCAGCGGAAAATCTACAAATATCGGTGTGTATTAATGTTAATTTATAACAAGCACAAGAGCAACATTTCACTGGCGACACAGTGTGATTTTACTGTGCTGGAAGGATATATAATCATGGATGTGAGAAGGTCGGTCTCGGATCAAACAAGTGTCAGGAATACTGCCACTCTCTCGTGTGGAGTAAACTTTTGTGTACACAAGCAGAATACATGTGCTTTAATCATACTCTACTAAAAGTGCAAATGTGGAAACAGATCGTGGTTTAAAAGTAAGATAAATCCAACTCTAAAGAAATGAAATGCGAAAAAGCCCCCATCCCCCCAACA
>NW_004797577.1:185223-187194 GCF_000002075.1 Aplysia californica | reverse complement strand
CTCTCTCTCTCTCTCTCTCTCTCTCTCTCTCTCTCTCTCTCACACACCTGGAAGAGTCTGGCGTCGTTAGTGAGGAACTTGGGCAGGTTGCTGTCCCTTAGCGCCCTGATCAGCACCACGTCCTCCGATTTGTCCGGGTTTTGTCGCTTGAGGGAGCCCGCCATCACCAGCACCGACTTCACGGCTCTCATGCCTGTACAACAGACCAGTCAGTCACCGGCATGTGATAGGAAACAGCAACATTCGTACAGTTCTTTTATTTGTTTTTGAAGTTGCAGTTTTTAAGGCCGATCGAAACAGTTTAGACTATTTGGGAGGAGGGCTTCGACTCTTCTTTTAACCGATGAATACACCAGTCAGGGGCGTGTGATGTGAACAATAGCAGTCATACAGGGGTAGTGGAAAGAAAGCAGATGAGTATAGAGATAACAATATAGCGGAACAGATATAGAGTTGTTACTGAGATAGCAGCTTTGTATGATTGTAATACCATTTTTTAGCACTCTAACTTGTATAATAAAAGGAAAGCTAATTGTGAATGATTAATCTTAAGACATTTGCTTTTTTCAGCTTCATAAGGGATTTTTCCTCAAATGTATACCGTAGGATGATTTTCTCGAACTAATCAAAGAGAGGAAGATAAGGAGACGTGAGCTTGTCTTGCAAAATTAGCTATGACACCTTTAGGCCTATTGCCAACAGAAAGAGGTATTCTTAAGCAACACCTGATGTATCATGGCGATTGTCTATTTATGAATATGATCTTCGTCTGAAAATCACAATTATAGCTTGTGTTATGGTCACTAAGAAGAGCTAGACCAAAGAGGCAGCTCGAGAAGCCGATATAAGGATTGGCCATATATGATCACTAAATTGCCAAAAATATGAAAATACCAACTATCTGACCCCTGTGTCACATGCACGATGGGAAGAGATTCTCACCAAAGTCGTAGTGATCTTGCTGGGAGAGTTGCTCACTGCACAGTTTGTACATCTGAACCATTTTCTTGGCCAGGGTTTTAGACGACTCGAATCCCTCAGAGTAGAGAATCACTTCAGCGATCAGGCCTGTGAATAACAGAGGTAACAGATAGTTATGACTATTTCTTTATTCCAAGCTATTAGAGAATTTAAATCATGTCCTAAGGGATCTAGTCGTTTAACTAATCGCATCTTTTAAAACTGACAGAATCCATGTAAATATCCTGTCGTATTTGATATAATACTCGTCTTGGATACCTTTTATTTTTATGCCTGTGTTCAGCATGACCAAAAGCAGTAAGGTAAAATACTGACAGAATGAACTGGGGCATAAAACGACAAATTGCAAACAGAACCTCTTTTACGAGCACGTTACCTACGGAACCATTTGGCGATTTACGCATTTTGGACACGCTAAAAGTATTGTACACAAACAGCTACACAAAGTATTTTGCAACAACTACGTGACGATACAGTCATACTTGCTATGCTTTTCCCCATGAAAATTAATTTGAAACAACAATTCTTTTATGGGTGTGATATTGAGATTTGGCATACAGCTATTGAACCTCTTAGTATGTGTTGGCAAAAGAGCACACAGTCACGCAGGTGGCACCAATGAGATTACACTGCTTCCATTCAGTATTCAGTGTTTCCATCCACAGCCAACTGATCACAAACTAAATATGGATTGTTTCTACACTTTCCCCATTTTGGAAATACCCACTTTTAATTTTGTCCAAAAGCTTTTTATTGCCAGCTTCCAGTTCAGATATACTAAGCTCAAAATTTGAATTTATTTTTCATATTGTGGCCTCTTAATCTGTGGTATCATTGTATGTGCTCGAGACATACTTTGTTCATATTCACTTTCTGAATCTCGATAAAGAAAAAAAAAAAGAAACGACAGACCAAAAACAGATGCACAATTTATGTACAACTTCAAACTGAATGAAAAAGTTGTTTCTCTCTCTCTCTCTCTCGAAGAAC
>NW_004797577.1:183392-184939 GCF_000002075.1 Aplysia californica | reverse complement strand
CCCCAAAAAAAAAACCCCAACAACAACAACAAACAAACAAAAAAACAACAACCCAAAAACAACCCAACAGCAAACAAACAACAACAACACGAATAAAAAAGTTGTTTCTCTTTTCTTTGAATTAAAACTTTCCGGTCTGAAACCAGGCTCAGCTCTCCCCGCGGTGACGTCACAGCGTACCGTAGTCTGGCACCATCATGGAGATGGGTCTGAACAGCGCCTGTAGGTTGTCCGGCAGCTCGGTGCGGCCGGCGTAGCCAGGGTTCATGGTGATGAAGGCTGCACAGGTGGACACTAGCTTGATCTCACGACCCTCGAACATGAACCGTGACAGCTGGGGGTCAGGACACACACAGACAGAAAGAGGGGCGGTGTGTGTTTGTGTTAAGGTGAGATGAGATGGGATGAGAAGGGATGAGATGAGATAAGATAAGACAACACAATACAAGATAAGATAAAAATATGTAAGATAAGATAATATAAGATAAGGTACGATAAGACCATATGAGATTTGTTAAGATAAGATAAGATAAGATAAGATAAGATAAGATAAGATAAGATAAGATAAGATAAGGTAAGGTAATACGTTATTGTTATAACTGTTGGAACATTTAGTAGCATTCCAAAAATGGTAAAGACACATGTCGACATACTTACAATATTGCATCATATTTTATTTTCAAAAAGAATTTCAAAAAGAAAAGAAGATAAAAGCTGATAATAATACAACATGCCACATAAAATACACATCTCAAACTACATGCGGACATAAATTTATGACAGATTCTTAATTAAAAAACTTTAGAAATAAATTCACAAATAAGTCCCGACCTTCTGAGCTTTGGCGTTCCGTATGGTGATGAGCTGTTGAGCGATGACAGAGAGCACCTCAATGTTGATCCTGTTGAACTCGTCAAAACAACACCACGCGCCCGACTGGGCCAGTCCAGAGAAAAACCCGCCCATCATCTGTCCAGGGAGTTAAAGTTTCAGTATTAGTAAGAGTTTTACGGCACTTGCAGCACAATAAGGTCCTATATGTGTCGAAGACTAGAGGTGTTACAAGAGAATCACAAACAAATAAGAAAGATGAGAGATCAGGACTATAGATGTTTGATAGAAAAGAAGGAGCAAACCACACTAGAGCACCTGCCAACCATCCACCACATCACCTTGTAGTCGAGTCCATCAGAACAGTTAAAGACCACACACTGTTTTTGGGTGGTTGGTGGGTGTTATGATGTGTGACAACACACTGTTTGTGGGAGATTGGTGGGTGATATGATGTGTGACAACACACTGTTTGTGGGTGGTTGGTGGGTGATATGATGTGTGAGAACACACTGTTTTTGGGTGGTTGGTGGGTGATATGATGTGTGACAACACACTGTTTTTGGGTGGTTGGTGGGTGATATGATGTGTGACAACACACGGTTTGTGGGTGGTGGGTGGGTGCTCTGTTGTGTCTCACCTTGTAGTCCAGTCCATCCGAACAGTTGAAGACCACACACTGTTTGGCCAGCGCTTTGGCCAGGTCCTTGGTGGTC
>NW_004797577.1:178965-180571 GCF_000002075.1 Aplysia californica | reverse complement strand
CAAACCAAACCAAAACGAAACAAAACATCTCCCCCCCCCCCCAAGCAAAAACACTTAATCTCTAAACTTTGTAAGTTTCACCTGTGACGCGTTTGCCAGAATCCACTGAACAAGTTTCATGTCCTGAAAGTCTTTGATGGCCTTCTTGCACAGTCTCCGCAGACTGCCAAACATGGCCTCCTCCACCTTGCCCAGCCAGTCCTCCACGTTCCCGCGGGCTTTGAGGCCCTGGAGTTACACATGTGGAGACGACATTAAGGACAGCTCATTGTAGTTTTAGTAAGAGTATTAAAACGCACTGTAACAAAATTAGATCATATAAGTACCAACCATCCTCCACGTTCCCACGGGCTTTGAAGCCCTGCAGTTACACATGCGAAGACGGCATTAAGAAAAGTTTAGTTTAGTATTAAAAGAGTATTAAAACTCATTGTAACACAATTAGGTCATAGAAGTACCAAAGTCCCCCTCGTTCCTGCGGGCTTTGAGACCCTGGGGTTGAGGAATACATTAAGGCACTTGCTACACACTAAGGTCATATGAGCGCCGAAGATTAGAGGTGTTACGAGAGAGTAACATGCAAAAAAAAAGAAAAAAAAAAAAAAAAGAAAAGAAAAAAGGGAGATAGTCAAGATAGGTGTTTGAAAGCAAACAAGTAGCAAACCACATCAGAGCACTCGCCAACTACTCAGCCAATGAAAACACGGATACGTAAATAAACAAATGGCAATTAAAAAGCGTTGTAGTTCTTGGCTATTAGGTCATATTATAACTGCTTTTAAAAAATTCCAACTTCGATAAGTGTAACTAGATATAGGTCACTGTCAGTCAATAGGTTTTTAGAATAAATGTAAATATCTAAAAATGACGTTTAATGTGTAAAACAGACTTAAGTACTATCCGTGAGACATCTTTCGGAAAAACGTTATTACGAATTGACTTTTAATTTGGGTAGAGATGTCGTGGCAAGATTCTAAAGGCAAAGCTTTTACTCACCTTTCCTAGATCAATTCTCTCCCCTTCAGGCGACAGCATAGCCAGTATGTCGTTCGTGTACTGTACTTCTTCATCTTTGGGAAACAACAGACAAGCTCAGTTTTAAACAAACAATGGCATCAGAGGCGTACGCAACTACTCGCAAGGCGCATATATGTATTATATAAACTCACATAAGCCCCTTCCCCACACACACCCTCACTGGCACACTCACAGACACACACACACACACACACACACACACACACACACACACACACACACACACACATACAGACACACACATACGTAGCCAGATTCAGGGAACACAACTGCCTCTACAACTAGGCACTGTACATATTCCAGTGGCTTCCCTTGAATTTCGAAGCGGGGTCTGCTGGGATGAAAGACGATCTCTTTTATTATTTAATTTTTCTAAATGCTGTGTGGGATTTATGTCAATAGATATTAAACAAAACGGCGGGTGGTATTAATTTAAAAAAACCATGAGCACTGGCGATTACTCTGGAATAACATTAGTCAATTTCAGAGCTAAATGGCAACGTCGCAGAAAACGACAACAGTGATAACAACAACACCACCAGAAACAACAACACCACCAGAAACAACA
>NW_004797577.1:175548-177466 GCF_000002075.1 Aplysia californica | reverse complement strand
CCCCCGTCCCCTAAACAAAACAAAAACACAAAATAGAGAAAAACTTAAGAAACAAAAAACAAACAAAAACAACAACAAACCAACCCAAGAGAAACTAACAACAAAACAAAACAAAACAAAACAAAACAAACAAAATCAAATACAAACTCCTACAACCCACTGACCAGAGTCTTGTTGAAGAGCGCCAGGTTGTCCCCCCACTCGTCGACCTTGGCCTTGATGGGGCCCACGTGCCTGGAGGAGAGGATGGTCTGCACGTTGATGCTGCTGTCGTCCACCAGCTGCTGGATGTCGTCCGTGTTGCCCAGGATGAACACGTCCTTGGAGTCCTTGAAGTGGAGCACCTGGAACTCTACGGACCGCCACGAGTCCTCTATCTGGGGAGGGGGGGGGGATTGTAGAGTGTTGATAGTAGATTGGAGATTGTGGATTGTAGATTCAGGATTGTAGAGTGAAGAGTGTAGAGTGAAGGATGTAAGTTGTAGACTGTAGATTGTAGATTGTAGAGTGTAGGGTGTAGAATGTAGACTATAGATTGTAGATTGTTGGTAGTGGATTGTTGATTCTAGATTGTTGTTCGTAGGTTGTAAATTGTAGATAGTAGTAAAGAGTAGAGTGTAGATTGTAGATTATAGAGTGTAAATTGTGGATGGGAGATCGTAGAGTGTCATTTTAGATTGTATATAACTGTAGATAGGAGATTGTAGATTGTAGCTCTCGCTTTACTAAGTGTTTACGGTACTTGCAACACAAAAAAGTCATAAAAGTCCAAAGATGAAAGAAGATAGTGGAGTTATTGATTGTGGATTGTGAATTGTTGATTATTGATTGTTCATTGTGGGTTGTAGATCGTAGACTGTAGATTGTACAATTTAGATTGTGGAGTGTAGATAGTAGATTGTTGATAATAGATTGTTGATCGTAGAGTGTAGATTGTAAGTTGTATATTGAAGAGTGTAGAATTTAGACTGTAGATTGTAGATTGTAGATTGTTGATAGTGGATGTTGATTGGAGATCGGAAAATGGAAACTTGAACAAAAATATTGATTGTAGATTGTAGATTGTACAGAACCAAACAGAGCACAACACCCCCCCCCTTCCCAACCAGGACATACGCACAAATCCATACTGGGATCCAAACCTTTTTCAGTATGGCCTCTAGGGCGGCCTGCGAGGAAGCCATGCCCGAGATCTCCTGCATCTCCTCGGCCTTGTCGAAAGCTTTGATCTCCACCAGCAGTCTCAGGTTGAGCACCTCCTTCTTGGGGTCAAACGTGTAGTTGAGCACGTCTTGGATGAGGTCCTAAGTGTGGAAGGTTAGATGCAGTACTTGTTTTAGTTGTAGTAAGAGTTATTTTTGGCATTTTCGAGACATATAGGTGTGCCGGAGATTACAGGTGGTACTTGTTTTAGTTGCAGTAAGAGATGGACTCCAGGTACAGCCACGTTCTCTGACACGTCAGCCACGCATCCTTGGGGTGGGGGATGGTGGGGGGTTGTAGAAAGGGTTTTTAGGGTATTTGCAACACAATTAGGTCATGTCAGAGCTGGAGATTCGAATTGGTACTTGCTTTACTTTCAGTTAGAGTTTTATAGCACTAGTACCCAAGTTGGGTAATTTAAGTGCTGAGGATCAGAGGTGGTACTTGTTTAAATTTTTAGTAAGAGCCTTATGGCATTTGTAATACAATTAGTTCATTTAAGTGCTGAAGGTTAGAGGAGGTACTTGTTTTAGTTATAGTAAGAGTTTTACGGCACTTGCAATACAATACAGTATGGTCATAATATAAGTGCCCAAGATTGGAGGTGGTACTTGAGATAGAGTAACAAACAAAGTAAAGAATAAGGAGAGATAAAGGTGATGGATGCTTGATAGGAAAAAACCCAGCAAACCACTCCAGAGCCAGCAACACCCCC
>NW_004797577.1:173451-175394 GCF_000002075.1 Aplysia californica | reverse complement strand
TAATAATAATAATAATAATAATAATAATAATAATAATAATATTAATAATAATAATAATAATAATAATAGTAATAATAACAATAACAATAATATTAATAATAATAATAATAATAATGATAATAATGATAATAATAATAATAATAATAATAATAATAATACTACTAATAATAATAACAATAATTATAGTAATAGCAATAGTGATAATGATGCTGCTGCTGCTGATAATGATAATAATAATAATAATAATAATAATAATAATAATAATAATGATAATAATAATAATAATAATAGTTACAATATCAAATCTTTTGATTCTTTCAAATGTCAGCTGAGGTCGTTTCTGTTTTTAAATTGATAAGATGAATATTGGGAGTAACTTTCTTTTGTAAGAACACGACGTTTTATGTTACTGTTGTACGTTGTACTGTATTGTAAAGCGCTCAGAGCCTGTGTACTTTAATCGGGGTTGAGCGCTGTATATATGTCATTTATTATTATTATTATTATTTTTATTATTATTATTATTATTATTATTATCATCATAATAATCATAATAATAATAATAATCTTCCACGTTTTCTTTTCCTACAAGGTGACATGGCGGCGGGCCAGATGGAGTGAGCTGACACGCCGGATCTCTCTCTCTCTCTCTCTCTCTCTCTCTCCCCTCTCTCTCTCCCTCTCCCTCCCCCCTCTCTCTCTTCTGGCGATGTGACGATGATAAGCAGTCAGCGATGCCGACAGCACGCAGGAACACAACACTTGCTCGGGGGTCCTTGATAAACTGTCGATCGTGTGTCACTGAAATGTCCCAGCAGACGTGTTGAGACATCATCTCGGTCTGTCTGCTGGGATGTATCCGTCTCTGCCCGAGCTTGCCCTCATGACAGGTAGGGTCAAAGCCCACCCCCTAGATGTTAAAAAATCGTGTCGATGAGAGCGTAAAAACGTTGCAGTCACACAGCCAGCGGTACAAAATACCCCCATCTGGTCACCAAGCCAGGAGAGTGACTGCAACGGACTTTTCAGGCGTGGCGCACTGGCCCAGAATTGCGCCAGGTGACTGGAACGGATAATTTTCACCAGCGCATCATTGCGCCAAGTGACCACAAAGTGTTTCGAAAAAGCATTAAATTTACCCGGTCCTTCATGGCGTCCACTTTAGTCTTGAGCATGTTGACCACTGCGTTGGGAGGAAGTCCTTTCTCCAAGGTCATGGCCGTCTTCAGAAACTTGAGCGTCGTCATGGTAACCTCTTCTGGGTCTATGTTCTCAAACGGCATCTAGGGGGCCGTCGTAGAGAGGGGGGGGGTGTATGTGATCAGTCAGACTGAAGGGAGGAGGGAGAGAGAGGGAGGGAGGGAGGGAGGGAGGGAGGGAGGGAGGACAGATAGATAGATAGATAGATAGATAGATAGATAGATAGATAGATAGATAGATAGATAGATAGATAGATAGATAGATAGATAGATAGATATAGAGAGATAGATAGAAAGAAAGAGAAAGATAGGGACGGAGAGATGTGGGAATAATAAAGAGAGAAAGAAAGATCAATAAAGAGAAAGTCTGGGATAGAATGAAGAGAACGACGATTTGTATTTGTTCTTAAATTACTAAAACAGTAGGGCACTTTAGTATCGATACACATGTGTATTAAAATTTTACTGTTGAGAAATTATTAAGGATCGAAATTCTCTACAAAAAAAAAGCTAAAACGAAAAAGTTGAATGTTGCTCGCACATTCATTTTCCAAAACACCCTAATTCCTATACAATTTAAAAGAAAAAGAGAGTGCCAATCGAGTATTACTGTTTAAAAAAATATATTCCAGAAAGAGAGATGAAAACATGTGTAAAAAGAAAAGTCTACACAATTATTTTGGAGTAACTCAGGTGGACGATCATAAATAAATTATAATTTTGCTCTCTTTTCTCAACGTCAGA
>NW_004797577.1:167138-168227 GCF_000002075.1 Aplysia californica | reverse complement strand
GGGGGCAGTGGGTGGTGAGCGAGGGGACGGGGTGTTGTTGTTATTGTGGTTGTTATTCTTGTCGTTCGGATGGTGGCTATTTTGTTGATGTTCTGGTTGGGATGATGATTATTGTTGATGCGTCCGTTGTTGTTACTGTTGTTGGGATGTTGTTGTTGTTGTTATTGAATCTGTTGTTGTTGTTGTTGTTGTTGTTTTGGCATGGTGGCTATTGTTGTTGTTGTTGTTGTGATGGTGGTTATTGTCGTCGTCGTTGTCGTTGTTGTTTTTGTTCCTGTTGTTGTTGTTGTTGCTGTCGTTACTGTTGCTGTTGTTGTTGTTGTTGCTGCTGCTGTTGTTGTTGTTGTTGTTGTTGTTGTTGTTGTTGTTGTTGTTGTCGTCACCTTGAGACACCGGATGGGAGCTGGGATGAGCTGAGCCTTCATGTTGACAGCGTCTATGAGCAGCACCCCGACGGGGAACCGGTCTGGTATACTGATCGCCATACGGTACTCCTGGTGTAGTTTGTACAGCAGCTCTATGAAGAACGTCGGATCTGGGGACGAGACAGAGAGGGAGGGAGGGAGGAGGGAGAGAGGGAGAGAGAGAGAGAGAGAGAGAGAGAGAGAGAGAGAGTGTGTGTGTGTGTGTGTGTGTGTGTGTGTGCGCGTATGTGTGTGTCTGTGTGTGTGTGTTTGTCAGGGGGCCGGGGGGTGGGGTAAGGAGCAAGAGAATGAGTGAGAAAAACAACGAAGGAATGAGCAAACGAATCAATAAAATGAACGAAATAACAAAAAAAGAATGAATGGATTACTTAATAAAAGACAGAAAAACAGAAAAATTAATAAACAGATGAATGAATTCAAACAAATGAACGTTGTATGGATGAACGCGTTGATTATTACCTTGGTAGCAGTATTCAACATGGCATTGTTGTAAAAAAAGCTATTAAAAAGCTATAGTAGTACTAGAGTGGAAATACAATGTTATGTTTGTTCTCAAAGTGGAAAGTACTAGAAAACAGTGGCTGGGTTTTTATCTGTCGTTCGTTAGCTCTCCGAAACGCATCATTGCTTATGAACGCACACTCGAGAGAGAGAGAGAGAGAGA
>NW_004797577.1:158920-166778 GCF_000002075.1 Aplysia californica | reverse complement strand
AGAGAGAGAGAGAGAGAGAGAGAGAGAGAGAGAGAGAGAGGGAGGGAGAGAGAGAGAGAGAGAGAGAGAGATTTTTTTCTCTCTCATATTAAGGAATAGTGTTGATCATAGAGTTTGTATTGTATTGGGAAGCACGAGGTAGACTCAAATACCGGTGAAGACTTTCTTCTTTTAGAGTTAGATGTTTTGTTTTTGTTTTGTTTTCAGTTTGCGAAGTGTAACTCCCTACAAGTCGTATGTTTACTTGCCACTGTACATGTTTTGCTCATCCATCAACGTGACCTAGATAATTAAGGAGGCGGGCTACTTTGACCCTGCCTATCAGGGCCGACCCCGAGTTAAGACAGATACAACGTCTCATCAGACAGACGGATATACTAGGTAAGGAGTCTCGAATTCATGTCTTGTGCGTGCGTCGGCAAAGCGTCTATACTCTATACACTTCACCATAGACGCCAGTTCATACCAACACGTATAGTTGGTCGCTTTTAAGGACAAGCGGGCTACCCCAGATTCCGGGGGTTTCCAGAAATCTGGACCTACACCAAGAGTGGGCATTGTCCTACCTATAGGAGAAGTTTGGTTTCATTGGTGTGTATATTTGTTTGGTTACAGAGAAAACTCTCCTTGTCTTTTAAAGAAACTGAACAAGGGGCAAAAACTTTATCGTCCATGCTATCAAAACAGTATTTATTTCGGGATAGCCCCCTTGTGCTTAAAAGCGACCAGTTGAAGGTGTAGAAAATAGAGCACAACAGAACAACCCTGCCCCAGTACTTATGAAAGGTTTATCCGTGGCACTGTGGTGAAATCAGGCGCTTCTTAAAATATAGCAATGGAAGAAAACAACAATTTTCGACCCGCCACACAATTTGTTATATTGAATTTCTTTTGGTTTTCCACCTTTTATATCAATCTAAAAACATGTTTCTGTATGTATCTTTTGCTAAGAAAAACGACAATGAAAGACACAACAAAAAATGTAAAATTGCAGTTTCCAAGGCCTTGGGATGAGTCTAAACTTTGAGAGCAATTTTCTTGCTAAATTTACCTTAAACAAACATCAGGGTACCCCCGACCTTCTTCAATCACAAATATTTTGCTTTGTGTTCATGAAAGATGAAGAATTTTTTTCATCAAAAGTAAGAAACATGAACAAGCTTTAAGATGATAACGATAATTCTAAATACCCCAGAAATTGACGACCGTGTAATTCAACTGTGTCGAGACAGATATATTTGTGTTTGTTCAAGCAAAGAGAACCAACCACATCCACACAATAGCGGTAATTTAGTCCTGGAAAACAGAACGACAGACATGCAGACAGAAACAAGAGAGAGAGAGAGAGAGAGAGAGAGAGAGAGAGAGAGAGAGAGAGAGAGAGAGAGAGAGGGAGAGAGACAGAGAGACAGAGAGAGAGACAGAGAGAGACAGAGAGACAGAGACAGAGAGAGAGAGAGACAGAGAGAGAGACAGAGAGAGACAGAGACAGAGAGACAGAGAGACAGGGACAGAGAGAGAGAGAGAGAGAGAGAGAGAGAGAGAGAGAGACAGAGAGAGACAGAGAGAGAGACAGAACAGAAAAGGCAGCTGCCAGTAGCGCTCTCCAACCACTGTCTTCTTTATTAAATATTGTATCCAAAACGTTATAAGAGTGAAGAAACCTTTTTTTTTCTACTTATTTACTCATGTATTTATTTATATGTAAAACAATTTCCTGAGTGTTTACTCTAAGCCTAACAGCTAATTTCAAAACCCAAAATGCCGCACAGTTTGTTGTTATTACTAAACACAAAAGCGCCAGATGATAGAATTGGGCAGGGTACAAAAAAAAAAAAAAAAAAAAAAAAAAAAAAGAAAGGGAGAAAAATTGTATCCATTTTTACGAAAAGTTATAGTATAATTCTATATAAATGAATATCCTGGATAAAAATATTGACATGATCGGATACTCTTAAAAGAAAAGTTAACTCAGCTATTCATTTCAATTGTGCTTGTAAATTACATGCATTTTTAGAAACAGAATATATTAACGTTAATTAAGCAGCTTTGCATATTTGAATTTTTGTCTTCTGGAAAGATAATAGTCCCTCTCTACCTCTATATACATCCCATCCCACTCTGTGTTGTTTCTCTCTCTCTCTCTCTCTCTCTCTCTCTCTCTCTCTCTCTCTCTCTCTCTCTCTCTCTCCCTCTCTCCCCCTCTCTCCCTCTCTCTCTCTCTCGCTCTCTCTCTTTCTCTCTCTCTCTCTCTGCCTGTAATCCCCCCACCCCTCTCCCAAACAAAACAAAAAAACAGAACCAACCCGACTATCGCCTGCCTCTCTCATATCAATCCCCCATTTCTCACTTTTTCTCTCTTTCTCTCTATCTCTCACTCATCCCACCCTTCTTCCCTCTTTCCCCTCCCACCCCCTCTCCCCTTTCTTTTTCCACATCTTAGTCTAGCACTCTCTATCTCTTCCAATCTCTCCCTTTCTCAGTTTCTCTCTTGCTCATTTCATCAATCCGCCTTTTTTCAGCCTTTCTGTCACTTTTGTCAATTAATCAACGAACTTAATTAAGATCGCAGAAAAACCAGAAGCGCAAGTCTACGATACATCCGTGTATGTGTGTGTGTGTGTGTGTGTGTGTGTGTGTGTGTGTGTGTGTGTGTGTGTACGTGTGTGTGTGTGTGTGTGTGTGTGTGTGTGTACGTGTGTGTGTGTGTGTGTGTGTGTGTGTGTGTGTGTGTGTGCTGTGCCGTTAAACTTTTTACAGAGAGCAAAAACAAAAATGTTATCAACATTATTGTGTTACCGGGCTCACCTTCTTGGGTAATGGGATCTGTGGACGAGTGACGTCGTGGGATACGAGAGTCATTTGAACATGTAAAATCAATTTTAAGGGATACTGAGGAAACAATTTAAATCTAAATATTTTATGTTTTGCTACACAAAATTAGGTCATATAAGTGCCGAAGATGAAAGGTGTTAGACTCTATAAGAGAGTGACAAACACAAACAAGAAGGAGGGGAGATAAAGACGATAGATGTTTGATAGGAAAGAAGGAGCAAGCCACCAACAACCCACAGTTTAAATTAATTTTTTTTAAATGTTAGGATTTATTTTCTTAACAGAATCGGAAAATACTAGAAAGAATCTAACCATGCAAACACTTGGTGTCAGGAGGAACTCGCGTGCCTAGCCTGCATCTTTTACAATATCAGCTCACTACCACCAGCAGTAACTAACATGTTCGATTTGATTGAACTGAAGGCAATCATTAATATTGACAAATTAAGTATCATTTTGTGCTAGAAAAAGCAGTGTATGTGTGAGTGTGTGTGTGTGTGTGTGTGTGTGTATGTGTGTGTTCGTGCGTGCGTTCATGCGAGACCAGTTTATGTTAAATATCCGATGTGCAGCACCAAAGCATGTAATTGCCGAGCCATGATATGATAAAATGTGTGGGATGTATTGGCCAAAGGACTTTCAAATCAATAAATCATTTTGAAATCTTTGAAATCTTGTGTGGTGGTAGTTTTGACAGACCTCAAAAGGTAGACCCTGCTGATGGCGAGGAGATAGGAATAGATCCCGTCTCTGAATCTGAAGACCCCTTGTTCTGGAATCAAGTAATCAAGTCTTGACAGATGCAAAAAAATCTGTAATTTGTTTTACCTACAGTGTATTGCAAGCAAGTCAAGGAGTTAAGCCAATTTGTTCTCTGATAGTCTCCTTTCCCATCCTTTCTCTTCTTGTGCTACAGGGTGAACCCCCCCCCCCCTCGCAAAAAGGTATAAGGTGTACATCAGAAAGTACGTTTATAAAGTACACACTTTTGGGGTCTCGAAGCTCTGTGATTTCAAAGAAGATGTCTTTGGCGTAGAAAACCCGATGCTTGTCCAGGGTGGCGGAGTAACACAACGCTAGGTCGAACGCCTTGTCTATATTCACCTTTGGACAGTAAAAAAAAAAAAAAAACGGGCGATGGAGAAGTTTTACGAAATGTAAAAATGAAATTTGTGAAAAGTGCTGACAAAGTGAGTTGCTTCTTGGAATCGAGCCCTATGGAATCAGATACATCACGCTTATAGCTAACGTTTTTACAATTTATAAGTATGAAATAATAAAAGGTATGTTAAACTTAAAGAATATGGCATCAATAGAAAAATCTACACATTTGACCTCAGTGTAGATTTTTGGCCAATATCTCCATTTCTGGATTGCAAGAAGTAATTTGTTTTGTCAACACACCTCACATTAATTGTTATTGTTATAATATATCAGTTTCATCTCTTTATCCATAAACCTTGCATGTTTGAGTAAAGAGCTCAAGAAAAGTACATCAGCACATTAATGGTCATTGAGTGGTGAAAAAAAATATAGGGAGACAGAAACAACGGAGGGAAAGTAAAGAAGTAGCACATACCAGTGGCGCCCCCCATCCACCAGCGTACACAAGCCAGAATTACGAGTATAAACGTGTAGTGCTGACAAAGGCGTATAAAAGCCCATGACTTTAGAGTGTAAGCTTTGCTCTTTAGAGTCTCCAAAATGACCATCTAGGATAAATGAGTACACAGCTATGAAATCATGCCACACATCCCAGTACACACAGAACCAGTGCGTTCCACATGACTGTTGAACATGGTGCCAAACAATCTGACAACCCTTTTTGTATTCCCAAAACCATCATCATTGATTTGAAAAGGAGAGAAGGTATATCCCTAGGTATAACGTGGCTCTGCCTCACCGTGACGTCACTGATCTCCGTCTGTAGCCGCTCGTCGTTGTTGAGAACCACCCGGAGGCTGGGCCCGTCACCGCACGTCTTCTCTTCCTGTTTGTTGTTGATGATTGGGCTGGGGGTGGGGGGTACACAGA
Source organism: Aplysia californica (assembly GCF_000002075.1). Lineage (NCBI taxonomy): Eukaryota > Metazoa > Mollusca > Gastropoda > Aplysiida > Aplysiidae > Aplysia > Aplysia californica. The sequence continues at coordinate 161,909 of NW_004797577.1, read as the reverse complement.
GATTTGTTACTCTCTATTTTTTCTCTCTCTCTCTGTCTCTCTCTGTCTCTCTCTGTCTCTCTCTGTCTCTGTCTCTGTCTCTGTCTCTGTCTCTGTCTCTGTCTCTCTCTCTCTCTCTCTCTCTCTCTCTCTCTCTCTCTCTCTCTCTCTCTCTTTCTAGTGCTGTCTCTCTCTGTGTCCCTGTTTCTCTCTCCCTATGTCTCTATCTCGTTTGTCTCCTCTCTTTCACTTTAATAGGTATGCAGACAGACAGACAGACATACAGACATATAGATAGAAAAACATATAGATAGATAGACAGAGAGCGAGAGAGAGAGAGGGGGGAAAAGAGAGAGAGAGAGAGAGAGAGAGAGAGAGAGAGAGAGAGAGAGAGAGAGAAAGGGAGGGAGGGAGAAAGAAAAAAAAGAGAAAGGTAGACAGACAGAGAACACTCGTGCATGCAGTCATCACCTGGTGAAGGCGTCAAACATAGAGTCCGGGGTGAGGTTGTCCACTGTTTTGACCATCGTCTGCCAGTCACTGACCAGCGCGAGAACCGCTTTGATAAAGCAGTTCTGGTCCGGCCAAAAGATGATCTCGTCCGTGCTCATTGACAGCTCTGTGGTCAGCATAGGGATGTAGGGCAGGTAGTCGTCCTTGGGGGGGGGGGGGGGGGAGGGAGGTGGTCAATTGTTTGTGGAAGTTTGTGCAATAACGGCTACCTTTTATCATGAATAGATTAGTGGCCAGTTGTTTGTTGGAGTTTGTACCAAAACGGCAACTTTTTGTCATGAATAAATTAGACAGGGCAGTGGTCATATGCTGTGTTCCTTGTTTTATGAGCAATAATGGCTACTTTTTGTCACGAATGAATTAGACAGGAAGCTGGTCAAGTGCTGTGTTCTTCGTAGTGTGAGCAATAACGGCTACTATTTGTGATGAATACATTAGACAGGAAGCTGGTCAAATGTTTGTTGTAGTTGGTGCAAACAGGACGTTTGCCAGATATTTCTTATCGTTTTCGCAATAACAGCTACTTTTTGCCATGAACAAATTAGACAGGGCGGTGGTCACACGTTGTATACCTTGTAGTTTGCGCATGAGCAGCTACTTTTTGTTACGAATAAGTTAAATAACAGACAGTAGTGGTGAGTAGCACACCCAGCGCAATAAGGGATACTTTTTATCATGAACGAGAGACAGTACGCTACCCTAGAATTTTCAAGTTCTGTCTGACACTTTTGGCCGTTTTAAGTTACTAAAACCATGAGGTTAAGAAGTAAATGCTTTAAATGCTCTCTCAAAATCGATCGTAAGAATATTTGGAGTCGTTATCAAGATATTCAAAGAACTGCTTTCGAAAAAGCATGACATATTGTTAAAGTAAAAAAAAAAAAAAAAGACGTCAAATTTCTCAAAACTAGGCATCGAGCAGATAGAACTTTGTAATTCTGAGGTCGTGAGTAGCCAATTGTTGAGTACCCTGTAGTTGGTGCAATGACGCCAGCTTTTCTTCACAAATAGATTCGTATTGTTCGTTTTTTTATGTAGGTGTTTTTTATCGTCCCGATGGACACTACTGAGATCATTCAGGAAGCGGGCATCGACCCTGCCTTTCAGAGCCAACCCGAGCAAGACAACGTTTAGTTGTTGTATCCACTCCGCGTTTGAACAATAACTTTTCGAAACGTTTTAGTGAGAGTCTTACGGCACTTAGAGTGCAACTAGGTTAAAATAAGCGCCCACCACCCACGCACAACAACAAAAGGCAACTTGTAGTCAGGACCGCTCTTCCATCCACTATTGGGCGCAGTACCTCTTCAGGTTGAGGTGCCATTAACACACCACCGCCTGTTTAGAGCCAGAATATTGCTTTTAACTCTTTATCTCCGGCAAGCCACTGCCAGCGACACGCACGCGGTCGGAACTCCTGTGCCGGTGAGCCGTCGGCATATTCCTTTAAGACGACTTCGACATCAATAAAGTACTTTTTGGCAATTGCCGAAAACAGGTCTCTTTTATTGGGAGTTCAGTCCTTACACGAAGAACTATTAAAATAGGTTGACTTTTTAAATATTTAATGACTCTTTTAGTGGCGTTTTTGTCATTTTTAGATTTAGTACCAAAATAGGGGCCCGGCATAGTGGGTTTACCCCCCCCCCCCCTCAGGGAGATAGAGAATTGAATTCACCACATCTGTTTAATTCGGTGCAGCAGATCTATTGACGCGCGTCATCGATTTAGACAGAGTGTAAATACTGCCCCAGAACTTCACAATGCTAAAAGTATGCCTTAGAAATAAATAAGTGTTTGCGACGAGTGGTTGGTACTTTTAACCATGTACTAAACATCACAATGGCGCCTGACTATACCCACGCCTCGCAAGACAAGCGAGCTCTCCTACTGAGAGTCAGAATTAACATCTACAAGGAGAAAGTGCATCTTTTTACAACAACTCCTCGCTCGTTCAGGGTCTGTCCTATTCAGAGAGCGTTGTATGCACCTTCATATTTGGACAGTTGGTTAAAAAAAAAACAAATTCTCTACAATCTCCTAAGAAATAATCGACAAAGAGTAGTCCGGTATTTTTTTTTTGCAAGTGTTTTACGGCGCTCCCAATTGCAAAAGGTCTTATGAGCGCCAGGAACACATTAAACATATTCAGTTTGGTAGGAATGTTGAATTGGTTATCTTTGACTGTAGGAACTAACCAAAATAATGACAATGAATCTACACCTAGCTCATTTGGAGACAACTGAAACCTACTCGTTTATAGAATTTGTCACAAAAACACTGACAGTTATATGCATGTTTAGCTCGTTATCTTTGTTTTAAAGTACCCCGCTGATTTAACAATTCTTGTGTAGCGTAGGATTTACCTGATCTTTCTTTACGGCCGGTGTTTCTGAAGGCTGAAAAAAGATGAGTGTAAAGGATGAGGAAGTGAAAATGGTCGATCTCTCTCTCTCTCTCTCTCTCTCTCTCTCTCTCTCTCTCTCTCTCTCTCTCT
>NW_004797577.1:152471-155122 GCF_000002075.1 Aplysia californica | reverse complement strand
ATGATGATGATGATGATGATGATGATGATGATGATGATGATGATGATGATGATGATGATGATGATGATGATGTGGATGATAAAGGTGATGTTGATGATAATGATGCTTCTGTCGCTGCTGCTGCTGCTGTTGATGCTGCTACTGCTGCTGCTGCTGATAATGATGATGATGCTATACTCCAGTACTTTGTCAAACGTTTGCAAATGTTCCGTTTGTTGGCCTGCATGGTGTAGATCATGGGCTTCTCGTCATTCCCGTACACTTCAGTGGACAAAGTGTCTGTGACACAAGCCAGAAGGTAAGGGTGGGGAGGGGGGATGTTGGGGGGATGATTAAGAGGATGATAAGTAAGTTATAATTTCAGTACACTCATTCACAATAATGACATTTTTAATTCAATGAAACAATAATATGCTGCCCTTAAGAATGAACCCCCCCCTTTTGCAAACAGCAGAGTGGGTAAATGCGGGACAGGTCATGAATACTTATCTTCCTACATCCCCCCCCCCCCCCAAAAAAAAAAAAAGGAAAAAAATCCCGCCTCCCGCCTCCCCTCAAAAAGAACAAAATCTCTCAAATACTTTTGCGTTCATTCCTGAACCTGGGTTCTATTGAAAATCCAAATTCCATCAGCCCTATCGTATCAGAGGTAGACGGTAACCAATGAGACACACCATTAAGACATTCCATACGAGAACATTTTTGTATTGCGTCATTTGGTCTCTGAGGTGTAGGTTTCCGAAAATTCAGCTACGCAAAATAATCCCCAAACCCATGTTAACATTAATTTTGTAACAATAAAACTGGATCTCCCCTTCCCCCCGCCACCCCACCCCACCCCCTTTACACCACAGATGCCTATATTCTGTGGAAAATGACATGACATATGACTTACCTTTTAGAAAGAGTTTTACGGCACTTGCAGCGCTAATAGGTCAAACAAGTGCCGAAGATAAGAGGTCTTACTTAACAATAACTTACCATAAAAAAGGAAGAGATAGGAAGAAAAAGAGGAAACCACAGACAAGAGCACCCTCCAACCACCCACAGACGTAACATAAAGGCCCCCACAAAGCACATCTCGTAGAATATTATGTATGTATAGGTGACCCACCTTTAGACAGCAGCAAGGACTCGTCGTCCGGGATAAAGCCGGCCTCTATGAGGCACGTGGAACACGCCGAGTGAGCTGTCTCTCCCACCAGATGACGGAACGCTTCCAGCTTGGTGCTCACCTAGAGGAAGGGGGGAGGGCACGGAAGGGAATTTAAAAAATTAAAAAACAGCAGGAGAGAAAGCAGCAGTTCCCCTAATGTTGCTCAGGCACAGTATAGGCATGGCATTGATAAATCAGCCCATTTACAATTCTACTGTGCATCATCATCCAGTGCCAGATCTGCGACAGACATCGGCGATCTTGGTTTTCCGTTCATTCCTTTGCTCGGATGCTCTAATAAAAGCAACGTTTCCCTGATCTTTCCCTGTTACCCATTTGTTTAGGTTCTACTGTGCATAAGAACTTGTTAATGTTACTATCCTGCATTTGGGAATATCCGCGAGTTGGGATTTCGAACAGAGACCACATAATATATATAAGTTTAGAGTGATGCCAACTGGGCTAACGGCTTGCTTACCTGTTACTCCTTTTTGGGTAAAGAAAAACACAAAGACACAATAATCGCCAATTAGTCCCAGTAAAAATAAGACAGACAGACAGAAACAACAGAGGGGCAGTGAAGAAGTAGAACCTACCAACAGCACCCTCCAACCAATCTCCCTCTCACTTACTCATTATCTTTCCCCCGTGCCCGCTGAACTCACCAAGTCGAGGTTGTCGTACAGACAGGTCTGGAACTTCTCCAGGCTGTGCGGCTTTTGCTCGTTGATGACAAACAGTTCCATCTCCTTGGTGGCCAGACACAGCTGGACAACGTTCAAGATGGCCGGCCTCAGCGTCTGGTGACGTCACAGAGAGATAATACACACCAAGTGTTACAGTCAGGAGCCATTCTCGCAGATTTCATATAGTCTAACTTTTCGCTTTTAAGCACAATAGAGGGCTATCCCGAAAAATGCTGTTTTGAGAAAATCGAAGGAAAAGCTTTGGGACCCTTGTTCAGTTTCTTTAAAAGACAAGGAGAGTTTTCTCTATAACCAAACAAATATGCACACCGATGAAACCAAACTTTTCCTATAGCTAGGGCAATGCCCACTTTTGGTGTAGGTCAAGATTTCTGGCAACCCTCGAATTCTGGGTTAGCCCGCTTGTCCTTAAAAACGACCAAGTTTGGTTTGGGTTGGGAAAAAGAATCACCAACGTGAAGAAACAAACAATCGTTGAATAACTGTCATATTTTGCATTTGAGGAAAGAAAAGTAAGCACAAGTTGAAATTGATCTGACCCCTCACTTTTATAAAACAAAACAAATATTTCTTAAAATTAATAATCTGTTTCAAAACACGAAAACCTTTATATACGCATATAGGTATATTATTCAATAGTATGTATAAAACAAAAACAACAGCAACAACAACAACAACATCAACAACAACAACATAAACAACGACAACAACAATAACAACAACATAAACAACATAAGCAACAACATAAACAACAACAACAACAATAACAACAACAACAACAACAACAA
>NW_004797577.1:150058-151368 GCF_000002075.1 Aplysia californica | reverse complement strand
TGTGTGTGTGTGTGTGTGTGTGTGCGCGCGTGCGTGCACGTGCGTGCGCGCGTGCGCTGTGTGTGTGTGTATGGTGTGTGTATTATATGTCCATTCATTTAATCTATTACATAATAATATAGCAATAATGCATGTTAAATTTAATTATGTGTATGATTTTGATATAGAAAAACAATAACGCACAATACGATCCGAGCTTATCTGATGCTGCGACCTGAAGTAGTCCACCTCCTTATGTATATATATATTTTATATACTTATTCCCAATTTGATTAGGCGTAATATAAATATATTCAATCAATTATGTGAATGCTTCTAATGTAGAAACATAACTAACACCAACATCACATAATGTTATAGATATCTATCTCGCGCCTCTGCAGTGAGATATGACCTGGTGCAGCGTCCTGAAGTCGTCCCCCTCCTTATACGTAACATAAATATGTACAATAAATTATGTGAATGTTCTTTATATAGAAACATAATAAACACCAACAACACATAATGTCATATCTCTCGCGCTTCTGCAGTGAGATACGACCTGGTGCAGCGTCCTGAAGTAGACCACCTCCTTATATATATATTATATATTCATTAATTTGATTATGCATAACATAAATATGTGCAATTAATTATGTGAATGTGTATATAATGTAGAAACATAACAAACACCAACAACTCATGATTCTTTATATATGAGAGTAATATATGATTCCACTTTTTTAAAGAATGTATACCTTCATATGTTTTTACGGTCCTGTACAACCAACACCAATTTCCCTGTGGGATAATAAAGTATTATCTTATCTTATCTTACCTTATATATCTCGCGCTTTCACGATGCCAGCTGACCTGGTGCAGCGTCCTGAAGTATTCCACCTCCTTACACGTGACATAAGTATGTTAAATAAATATAACAAACACCAACAACACAAAACAATAAGATATCTAGCGTCTTCACAAATGCCAGCTGACCTGGTGCAGCGTCCTGAAGTATTCCACCTCCCTGGTCCACTGGTCCAGCGTCATGTGCTCCATCCTCATGCCCTCCCGCAGCCTGGTGGCACACACGTAGCTGATGGTCACGTAGTCTTTGGCCAGAACGTCCTTGAACTCTACCACCCTGGGGGAAGGAAGGTAGGGGGAGGTGGGCAAAGGGAGGGGGTGGTGGTGGTAGGGGGAGGAGAGGTTAGGGTCAAGGGCCCATGTCCAAACAAATGAAGATCTATCTCTTTCTCTTCTCTCTCTCTCTCTATGTCTGTCTGTCTGTCTGTCTGTCTGTCTGTCTGTCTGTCTGTCTGTCTGTCTGT
>NW_004797577.1:146670-148018 GCF_000002075.1 Aplysia californica | reverse complement strand
GGGGTGGGGTCGGCCTCAGGTTGATGTGAGAAAAAAATCCATTTTTTAAAAAGTATAAGTTTTACGGCGCTCGCAACTGCATAAGGTCATATGAGCGCAAGAAAATTAGAGCTGTTACAAGAGAGTAACAAACATAAAAAAGATGAAGGGGAGATACGGACGATAGATGTTTCAAAGGAAAGAAGAAGCAAACCACACCAGAGCACCCGCCAACTACCCACAAAAAATCCATACACACTTAAACATTAATCTTAACTGTCTCATAAGTCGTCACCGTTGAAAGCCTTTCTCATTTCTGCCTCCGAGGAAAATGTGAGGCAGCGTGGTGGAATCAGGTTTTCGTCAAAATAATCAAAGTGAAGAAACTTGCATTTTCCCGCAGGTTTGTGAATTTTAATCAAATTTTTGTATTTTGCCTCAACACCTTTCCTGCCCATTAAAAAACTCATTTTTGTACGGATTTTTCGTAAAAACGTTGTTTAAACTCACAAAAAAATATAAACTTTCAGTTACCACGGACTCTTAAGCTAAGGAAATATCCAATCGTTGGCGGCCATTTTCTCACTAATTTTACCTCTGAAAACAGGTGACCCCCACCTCTTTCATTCGCAAATATCTCGACTTGTACTCAAGATAAATGGATATTTTTTTCATTGAAATAAAGACAAGTGACCAAGCTTTAAGATGACACCAATAACTCTACATGCCCAAAAATTGACGAGAGCCTGATTCCACTACGCTGCCTCACAAATAGCCAATGTCAAAAGCATATTAAAAAGAATCTGATCTCGTGGCTTTTTTCTCACGAGAAGATGAAGTTGAAATTGATGAGGATGATGGTTATGCTTTTAACATTTCCGTCGTTTAAGCAACCAGTGACCCGCCATGCTGTCAGCGGAGGGAAGAACTTTTGTCTGTCTTGTGACGTCTAGAGGACTCGCGAATGTCTAGAGAGATCATTTGAGACGTTCAAACTGATTTCTTTATAATCATCCTCTTGACCAGGTTCATCTTGAGTCACGCTCCGCCCACCTAGCAACTGGCTATAAGACATATTAATTGTTGGACCCTCTATCTTGTAATACTCACTGCGTTGCTCTTAGTTTTACCCTCAGTTGCTCCCGAAGAAGTTTTCCAGGCGAAATGTTGAGACGCTTTAAAGACCAATTCTTAGTTTTTATTTTTAATTTATATTTTCTTCTCAAGAATTGCGGAAGACTCTCCTTCCCCACCCTTCTTTTTTTAAAGATACAAATGAAGACAAAAACGACACGATGCTGCTGCTGCTGCTGCTGCTGCTGCTGATGGTGATGATGATGATGATAAGAATGATAATAGTAATTACTAC
>NW_004797577.1:144190-145985 GCF_000002075.1 Aplysia californica | reverse complement strand
ATCTGCGCACGCAAGGAGGTGCTATTCCTATTCTTCTTCTGGAAAAACGAAAGAGAGCTTCAAAACAGACTGCAGCGCCATCTGAAGCAAAGAGCATACTTCCTGCGGACACTTTTTTGGCTGAGTGGCCCATCTTGTTATTCACTATCTTTGCCCAAGATTAGATCTAAACGAAACTAATGAGAAACTGAAAATTAAACTACAGTGACTTCAGACTCCTCAGTAAAACTGTGCACCCTTTAAATGATTCTGAACCACCGTTACTTTGTTCAAATTCGAAAGTTAAGTGGTTCCGAAGTTTTAGGCGGCCAAAGTGAGGAACTTTCCCAATAATTATAATATGTTTAGCTGCTTTGTGTACTCACACTTAATGCTGCAGTCACTGCCCGGCGTGGCCTCAGGGGCGTGAACTTTGCCCATCTTACTCCGACCTCGACCTTTGATGACCTCTGTCTTGTCAGCCTGGGCCACGTCCTCCTGCGGCGGGAGATTGAGGGGAGGAGCCAGAATGTTTGTTTGAGGGGAGGAGCCAGAGAGTTTGAGGGGAGGAGCCAGAGAGTTTGAGGGGAGGAGCCAGAGAGTTTGAGGTGAGGAGCCAGAGAGTTTGAGGGGAGGAGCCAGAGAGTTTGTTTGAGGGGAGGAGCCAGAGAGTTTGTTTGAGGGGAGGAGCCAGAGAGTTTGAGGGGAGGAGCCAGAGAGTTTGAGGGGAGGAGCCAGAGAGGTATGGAGGAAAAAGTTAGCAATGAAGGTTGTGTGTTAAAAAAAAAGGAACACACATAATAGACGTTGAAAAGCAAAGTTGCAGCTATAACCGTCTATAGCACTTTGAGATTCCCAGTTGTATTCAATTGTCTACTCTTTCCCCCCTTTTCACCATATTAATATGATCTCATATTATCTTTTATTTAAAAAAGGAAAAAAACAACTACGGGTACATGCGTACGAACGACAGGCCTGTCGGTGTGCCATTTATACGCATGCTCTTCTGTGTGCTGACAATTTGTGTATGACGGTCGATAGAAACATTTCTTGATTTTTACATTACATTTTACAGAATATGAAGTATTTAAATTCACATTATAATAACAATGTGAACTAACTTTTCTAAACAATAATTTCCACCACCGCAGAAGTTTGTTTTAGTAAAAATTTTACCGCGTTTGTAACATAATTAGGTTACTAAAGTGCCAAAGGTTAGAGGTGTTACAAGGGAGTAACAATTATAAAACTCACACTACAGTATTAAGGATTAACTATATTTCATTTTTACAGAAGCCTGAGATCAATTTTATAAAATATTGTTCACTTACATACGTCAGAACGGGAAACTCGGCCCGGTAAAACTTCTCCGCTTTGGAAGGACCAGTAAAGCTATCCGAGGACTCCTGAAACAGACAACAAACAACGCAACATAAAGTAATCAGCTTTTTTCTTTTTGGTCCATAGATTGAAACAGAATCAGTTTGTGTTTTCAGTTACAGTTTCCTTGTCGTTTTTAGTAAGGTTTTACGTCGCTCGCAACTGCATAATAAGGTCATATGAGCGACAAGGGGTGGATGTTAACATAGAAGACCAAACGGAGAGTCAGGCTTACCCTGCTCACCTCTCTAGCCTCAGCAGCGCAAAGTCTTACAACACATCCACCACAAATAGTTCATATAAGTGACTAGCTGGGCTCCCTTTCGATGAAAAGAATGATCGGTGCTTTACTATCAACTAAAAGTCATTGGCCTACCATATTTACACTCTACTGGAATGGGGCAATAAATCTTGAGAGGTGCAACAAATTATAAGG
>NW_004797577.1:143598-144090 GCF_000002075.1 Aplysia californica | reverse complement strand
CAAAACTGTCTCAAAACTGAAAGAAAAACCAAGAGCGTCATGCTCTGGAGAATGTTTTAAAGAATCTTTTGGCGAAAACCGCATGTCGATCGATGCAGCCATTAAAAAGCATTTTGAATAGCAAAATTCGGCCACCACAAAGAGATAATAGACGCGGATTAGAAGTGTTACTAGAGAATAGCATACAAAGAAAAGAAAGAGGAGAGATAAGGACGAGAAATGTTTCAAATGAAAAAAAATGAGCAATCCATGTCAGAACACCTGCCAGCGAACCCACAAAAAACAGAAACGGAAAATCACGAACTGAACACGACTTTCTTCTTCTTCTTCTTTTCCTTTGATGTCGATGGCAGTCAAACAGTCAATCTGATAGTGCGCACAAACTGTGTAGTTCTCTTTAGAGATTTGAGTGTAGGATAGAAAGAAAGAGGAAGACCAATGAAGACCTGGATCGAGGGTGAGAAGGATACCCTGAAAACATAATAATAATAA
>NW_004797577.1:140251-141720 GCF_000002075.1 Aplysia californica | reverse complement strand
GTCTCCGGGCCTGGCACTGGGTCACGCCCTTGAACTTGAGGGCGCGCGGGTTGACCGGAGCCTTGAGGGGCGCGTAGGAGTAGAGTCTGGCCTTTAGTCGCTCCTCCTTGCTCATCTCCTGTCTCTGGCCCGGCAGTTTGATGGGAGGGAGCTTCACCTTGGGCAGGTCGTCGCTGTTCTCTTTACTCTCGGCCATTTCTACTGGGGAGGAAGATTTTGTGAGAGCTTTACGGTACTTGAATAGCACAAATTGGTTCTTTGCTCTCTGCCATTTCCACTGGGGATAGAGTTTTAGTTAGTTTTAGTAATAGTTTTACTGACACGTCCTAACGTCCCCATGACAACAAGTCCCAAAATGATCAACATCATATTCATCCCAACTCTCACCTATCAAGGCCAAACATGGACCACGAACAAGACATTGGGGCGAAGAATTACATGTGAAATGCAATGTCTTAGAAAAGCAGTAAACAAGACCAGGCGAGGCAAAATTAGAAACTCAGTAGTCAGAGAAATGATGTGCACAAATGATGTCATGCATCACATCCAACACCAAACAATCAAATGGTTCGGACATCTCATGCACTTACCAACACACCACCCAGCACAACGTGCCTACATAAACAATTCAATGGCAACAAGGCTAGAGGGCGACCGAGAAAGACCTGAATAGATGGAGCCAGGGAAACATTAACAACATACGGCATCACCCTGAACCAAGTTCTCCGGCTGGCGACAGAGAGACGTCTCTTTCTTCCCGCGACACCAAAAAAAAAAGGGTATAAGCAGCAGATAAAAATAAAGTAAGAGTTCTACGGCACTTGCAACACAATGAGGTCATATAAGTGCCGGAGAATAGATGCATTACAAGAGAGTAACATACACAGAAAAGAAGGAGGAGAGATAAAGACGACAGATGTTTGATCGGAAAGAAGCTGCAAACCACACCAGAGCACCCGCCATCCACCCGCAGGAAGTTTTAGAAAGTGTTTGACGTTACTCGCAGCACAAATTTGTTTTTTGTTCTCAGCCACCGCCACTGAAGTTGAAGTTTTAGTGAGAGTTTGACGGCATTTGAGGCACAAATAATATCGGTCCCACAAATGTCGAAGATTAAAGGTGTTATAAGAGAGTTTCTACAAAGCAAGATAATGAGAAAGGAGGAGAGATACAGACGATACAACCACACACCCATGTTGAAGGAACAGGGTACTACACACTAACCTTGTTTATCAAGATGTCATTGAAGTTGAAGAAAAAATCATCATTATCATACAGATCGCCATCAGTAATAACCAGCGGCAGCAAAACAAAATTGTTGACTAACAGTACAAAAGTTAGAGCCACGTAAGATATGAACCACAGCAGTAAACAACAGTACAAAAGTTAGAGCCACGTAAGATATGAACCACAGCAGTAAACAACAGTACAAAAGTTAGAGCCACGTAAGATATGAACCACAGCAGTAA
>NW_004797577.1:136664-139613 GCF_000002075.1 Aplysia californica | reverse complement strand
TCCCCCCCCCCCGAAAAAAAAACCCACACAAAAAAAGTTTTTAAAATGATAGCCTTTCCATATCCTTCGATGGTTATTTGGTGGTTGAAAAGTACGAATAATTTTCCTGTTTCCCTGAGTTTGGAACTTCATCCTCTATCGTACCTGAATCAAAGTTATTGGCAATAAACATAAGCGTTCTTTTTCTCTGAGTGGTTCTTCCTCACTCTAATAAGTACGCCATGATTGTAGCTAAGGAATACTATGACGTTGCCAAACATGTGCAAGACTAGTGCGTTTAAAAAGAGGATTTTAATATTATAATGACGCCTTCGTTTAATGGAAAGACATTCGTTCTGTTTAGAAGATATGGAACAAAAACGCATTTATTCACTGGGGCCGCACATTCTGGTCATTCGCCAACACAACATTATTATTTTGAGGACGCTGTCTCGGTGCATCAAAAGCAACAACGACACAACAACAAAACAAACAGAACTTCGTTTTCCAAACGGATTTTTAAATTCTGTGTCAGTAAAAAGACAAGCGTGTAATGAAAAAATAAGCGCATTCACGTGTGTGGTTTGTGTATCATTGTTAGAAAGTGCTAAAAAATTATCTTTGGTCTGCGAATGTGTTCGCTTCGTCCCTAAGGAGGTGGTAAACGTACATAGAATTCTGTTTTCTACACATCCCCATACCTCTTCCCCTCCTTCTATCCTCTCTTTGTCCCCCCCCCTGTCTCTCTCTCTCTCTCCCTTTTCGTTTTTTCTTTATTTTTCTCTTTGTTTCTCTCTCTATCTCTTTACTTTGTCAAATGTTAAAATATATAGACAGCTCAATGTACACAAATTTAAAAAGATCGACAGATAGATAAATAAACAGACAGAGGCTGTCAGAACCGTGTTCTCTCCATCAACAAAGGTATTCTTTCAACCCAGTCCTTAACGTTGGGCTTCAGCAGGAAAAGACTCCATCAGTGCTCGGCAAGTCTTCAACACAGCCAAATATAACATGAAGTATCTTCTGTCTGCGGTTATCAATAATAAATGCACTATGCATTCTTCTTCTAATGCTGACCTCCACCCAGTCTTGAACTCCTTAGATAGGTGCTAAACGCACTTACTATGAAAGGTAATGGTGCACATATACTTGAAAGCTATTGTTGTTGTTAGTTTAAGGTCGGTAAAACCTTTACGGCCATCATGACTGCATAAGGCCATATGTGCGCGCAGGACTCACGTTGGCTAATTTCATGTTAGATCAAAGCAAGTCTTGGTTTTACTTTGCAAGTCAGAATGGTTGAAATAGCTAAAACTGCTTCGTAAAAAAATCAGTTTTAAATGCAGGAATTTACAGTTTTAAAATAGCATTATTTACATTTTGGAATAAAGACCAGCGGTCTTTATAAGATCGAGACTTCTGTCGGGATCAATGAAAAAGAAAACGTTTTGAAAATGAATAAATGCATTAAAATTTTACTCCAGGTCTCTCCAAAGACTGGAGTGTCTATTAGCGTTCGCCTGATCATAAAGTTAGTATCACACCCGTGGTTTTTTTTTTGTGGTAAGTGTTTCACGACGCTCACAACTGGATAGGGTCATATGAGCGCACGGGACACATTCAATATTTTCAGTTTGTAGGAAATTTTTGAATATTGCCTGAGAGGCGGCTGAAGCCTACTCTTATCGATTTTAGACCACCGAGGGATCTTTGACGTGTGCAACTTGCACAAGGGACCCGTGGGTCTGTCAAGACACAAGGGATGTGTCCATAAAACAGGACGGTGACGGTAAAGGATTTTTGTGAGCACCCGGCCACTCTCAGTGCTGATGTCCCATAATCTGTGACAGCTTATTTATTTGTTCTATAGACTTGAATGGTGGGTGGCTGGCGGGTGCTCTGGTGTGGTTTGCTTCTTCTTTCCTATCAAACATCTATCGTCTTTCTCTCCCCTTTTTTCTTTTTTATGTTTGTTACTCGCTTGTAATACTTCTAATCTTCAGGCGCTCATATGACCTTATGCAGTTGCGAGTGCCGTAAAACCTTTACCAAAACTAAGACTTGAATGATACAATCCTATATCAGAATACATTCTGAAAATGAATAAATGCAAGAAAATTCTCCCCCGGGTCTCTCCAAAGACTTTGGATTCTTTTAGGTGTGCCAGCTCGTAAAGTTGGTATCACATCCGTGGGTCTTTTAGTTTAGTTTTAGTAAGAGTTTTACGGCACTTGCAACACAATAAGGTCATATAAGTGCCCGAAGCTTAGAGGTGTTACAAGAGAGTAACAAACATAAAAATGAAGGAGGAGAGATCGGGACGATAGATGTTGGATAGGAAAGAAGAAGCAAGCCACATCAGAGCACCCGCCAACCACCCACATCAGTGGGTCTGACAAGACACCAGAGATGTGTCCACAAAACAGGACTGTGTTGGTAGAGGACTGGGGTGAGTCCACGGCCGCTGTCAGTGCTGATGTCCCATAGTCCTTGACATACTTTTACTTGTTCCATAGAACGGAATATAAAAATCCTAGACCAGACACTGTCATAGCTGACGATCTTTGATCTCTATCAATACTTTGCTTTGATGGTGCGAACCGTTGGCGTGCAAATGAAAGACAAAGCACCAGTCTCGCTGTAGTCGAGTGGGCACGCAGTTGTCCCCACCCCTTGTCCTGCAGTTGGTTCAAAACAGAGTCAAATGGTGCGCACCATAATGAACCGGAGTTCCGTTAGAGTGCACAGTCCTGGGTGTTATAACACACATCTATGACCTGTTCCAAAATGGAGTATCGTTGTTTCAAAGCAAGGCTTGTAGTACGCCAATAGTTTGTCATTGTCTGTTTAAACCCTTGCCTCTTCTTGCTGTATATTTCTCGTTTTCTCTCTCTCTCTCTCTCTCTCTCTCTCTCTCTCTCTCTCTCTCTCTCTTTCTCTCTCTCTCTCTCTCACTCTCTTTCTCTC